>NW_027635862.1:42485-80041 GCF_903797595.1 Erithacus rubecula
TTACCCTGGCCAAGCTGACAGGTAAGAAAAACTCTGCTTCAGTAACTTTCCTATTTTCTGTTTGTAAGCCCACATGGAAAAGCCCTTTATATTTTCAGGAAGTTAACTTCAACTATCATTTAGTTCAGTATTGTGGCCTGTTTAGACAATAAAAAGCAGAATAAATTGGTTCCTTTTGCCTTCTGGCTGCATGAAGCAGTGAACACAAACTGTGTCCTTTGTCCTGTCTCAAGGAATCAATGTACATAAATGCCTTGTTCTGGCAGAATTTGAGGCTCAATATTTTGTCAATAGTGATGTTCAAACTCTAAAATATACTGAACAGAGACCGACAGCCCTATCAGCAGGAAAATGTACAACACTTACACAATTTACATCACTTTGAACTATATCTGATAAGTCACTAGAAGTGTTTCAATGTGCTTTTAATATAGAACAAGGAAATCTGTCCTTGTAGGATTTACACACGTGACAACAGAGGAGTTTCAGATTGAATTCCACTTAAAAGTTACTGCCCTGAAGGCTCCAGCCTGGAGGCTGGAACACCCTGAGTGCTGTGTCCAGGTCTGAGCCCCTCAGCTCAGGAGGGACAACTGAGAGGCTGAGCATGTCCAGAGAAGGGAATGGAGCTGGGGAAGGGCTGGAGCCCAGGAGCAGCTGAGGGAGCTGGGAAGGGGCTCAGCCTGGAGAAAAGAACTCAGGGGACCCTTGTGCTCTGCACAACTCCCTGACAGGAGGGGACAACCAGGGGGGTTGGGCTCTGCTCCAGGGAACAGGGACAGGAGGAGAGGGAACAGCCTCAGGCTGTGCCAGGGAAGCTCAGGTTGGTCACTAGGAGGAATTTCTGCATGGAGAGGGTTGTTAAACATTGGCTGGGGCTGCCCAGATAGGTGGTGGAGTCCCTGTCCCTGGGAGGTTCCAAGGAACACATGGACGTGGCACTCAGTTCTCTGGCTGGGGGATCAGGCACATGTTGGACTCAATGACCTTGGAAGTCTTTTCCAAACTAAATAATTCTGTGGTTCCATAAAATTTTGAACCAGGTAATGTGTGACAGTGATGCTTTGCTATACTCTGCCCCATACTGCACCCAGCAGAAACAGGTTCAGCTGTCCAGACATTTAAGTGGATTTCCATACCTCCACCACTGGAAGCAGCATCACATTGTAACCAAGATGTCAGATATAAACAAACTCCATCAATTTACAGCAGAAACAGAAGCATCACCTGTGACTCCCCTCAAATAAAAAGCTACTTTAGTCCCATCTACTGCATTTGAAATATTAAATAAACTATATTTCACTAAGAGAAAAGCATATATTATTAAAGCTTTGCTGGGTAAGTAGAAATATTACCCATTCCCTCATTCAGAACAGGTGCCTCATAAAAAATGAATGTCAGTGGAATGGCTCAGCACAGCACTTGTGAGCCATCTCTTTAATTATACATGATCATAGGGCTACCTGCATGGAACACACCCCAAGGTACTCAGGCCTCCATATCTGTGATTTTACAGGCTCTGGTGCCAAATAAACAATCTGGCAGCCATCAAAGCAGGAAGTTTGGAATGGTGCTTAGAACAGAATGAAAAGAAACAAATATACCATAACCCAGGACTAAACAGTGTAGGGTACAGGTGGGAGATAAGGGACAACTCCAGCACACTTGAGAAACAAAATATCCTGTGTACTTGAAACAAATTTTATCACCAAGTCACCAGAAGGTCTAAAGGTCATGAGGATAAAAAAATTATTGCAAGAACCTGATCCTTATGATTGTCTTGGGTTTTTTTAACTACTAAAACTGGTAGTTTTTCTAGTCATTTTCTTGCAAGACACAAGGTGAAAATGGAGGTAAAATTCATACGGCCTAACAAAACACCTTTTAGTTCAGGCAACTAAAACTTGTCATACAATACACAACTGAAAAGAAAATAATATATACTGGATATAGTCAAATCCAAACAGGATCATAACAGACACAGTAGAAGTAACTTTATCATGGTATGGCTCCACATTTTGGAGACTCTGAGGACAATCCCAGCTGCATAAAGCCTATAATCCCCAAGCTATCACTGTCACTTCTGACTTACCTGCCCCTTCCTGCCTCCTGTTCCATTCACTTGCTGCATGCTTGGATCATGCTCAAATCCTGCAGCACGAGCAAGGAGCAAGTCCTGACCTCATGGATTTATGTGGAGTGCCATGGAGTTCACCTGATTCTACAGAAGTGATTTATTCCATCACTACTACCTTATGCCCAAGTTGGGGTATTATTATCATCATCACTCCTTAAATTAGAATCTACTCTATTTTTAGAGATTCCACAAAAATCCAAGTCATGATGATGTGTACAGGTCTCCTGAGCTCAAGTTTCACTTTGCATTTTATCACATGGCAAAAAAAGTCAAATTTACAGGGGATTTTTTAAAATTTTCCTATAGGTCTTAAAACACAATGACAAAATCACATAAAGTAACAAATTAAAGCATTAAGGAAAAAAATTTCCTATTCACTGGAAAAAGAGAAGCAACTGAGAAACAAGGAGTGTCTTACTGTGCAGCTGGCGGTGGATGGCATCGGCCAGGTTGGGCTCGTCCCCCCAGAATATCCAGAGCTCCTGGCAGTCGGGTTCGACGTCCCGGCGCCACTGGCACGGCAGGCTGGCCTGCAGGCAGCGGATGGAGCTCAGCAGGACGGGATCATCCTGGGCTGGAGCTGAAATGATGGGCCACAGTCCCCATGGCCTTCAAAGCTGTACCTACGCCATGGGATGCCCATGAGTTCAGCCTATGGGAAAAAAAACCCAAAAACAAATTAAAAAAAAACCACCAAAAAAAACCCAAAAAAACCCCCACAAAAAATAAAAACATCATTGGATTACTTCATAATTTAATATTCAGAGTTTGTTTCATTTTCATTGGTTAATTCTGCAATTCAAGTTCAAAAATCTTCCTATTCATAGATTTGCCTTTACTGCCCTTCAAGGTAAAAAATGAATAAACAGCACTGAATAAACCTGGCTTACCCCTGCATTTAGGTTTTCACCACAACCTGACTCGCTTCTATCCATTTCTATTCTATTCATTTCCAACAGCTTCATTGAATTTCTAATTCAAATATCATATCAATTTCAAATTCAATATCATATTGTCATCTTACAAATTCGAATGGAAAAAAAACAAACAGGGAGAGGGAATAAGCCTCATTCCCTACAGGCTCCTTGGGGGCCACGTGAGCTCAATGTCAGCCCAAAAGTTGGCCACTTGAAAGCCACAAACAAAGTACCATAGCACTTAAGAAACCTGTGACTTACTGGAAAAGCTAAAACAGCTTCACATTGTGATGTTACAAGTTTACCAAATGGGCTTTTTATTTTGCCCAAGTGAACAAAAGCAGAATATGGAATTTGACATTTACTGCCCCTCAACCAGACAGAATTCTCTTATCAAGGAAGAATTAAAAGAATAGATTTGCTATCCAGATGTTTGGGAAAGATTTTCTTTGGGACTGAACAGGTTCTCCAGGGAATGGGCATGGCCCCAAAGCTGCCAGAGCTCCAGGAACGTTTGAACAACATTCTCAAGGATGCATAGGGTGGGATTGTTGGGGTGTCCTGGGCAGGGCCAGGAGTTGGATTCAATGATCCTGGTGGGTCACTTCCAATACAGAGTGTTCTGTCATTCTGAGATTTTCCTCCACTCCCAGTTTGCCCCATCCCTGTTGTACCCTCCCTCTTTCTCTCCTCTCTCCAGCACATGACAAGGAAATCCCCAGGACAGTCTGGCTGTTATCAAACACAACTGGTGTGTGTATACCCTGCTCACAGTGGGCTTGTACTCTACTCTCCAACCTGTTACCACATTCCTGCTGCTGCTATTCCCTGCACTGCTTCATTTCCAGCATTCACACCTTCCCTTGGCTGCCCAGAAGCAGCCAGTGCTCAGTTCCCAAGCGCTCCTGCAGGAACAGCCAGCTGCTCTGCTGTGAGGAGTGAAAGACTCCAGGGCAGCAGCTACACCTCTGATGAGAGAGGGCACTTCCAGGAACAAGGAAAAGAGCCAGCAGTGGAAACACTGACTGTAAGAATGAATTTTTACTCCTAAAGGAAACCAAAGATTTGAGGATCATTATTCCTCCCACTGTCATCACCTGTGTAAAAACATTCAACTTCTCCTCCAAAGCCCAAATTCCCTATCACACACAGAGGACTTCCTTTTTTGAGATCACAAACTTGGTCCATTTACAAGTTTAAACTCTAAAATTTACTTCTGTCCACCACTGTAGCTAGAAGGAGCCTGCCTGGTTCAAGACCTAGCTGGTGAACTGCTGAGGAGCTGAAGGTGATGCTCATCATACCAACACAGAAGTAAAAAATACAAGTATTTCTTGGATCTTGTAAATGCATTCTTTGAAATAGTTTCACCCCGTTTCTGCATACTGCCAGGCACAGCAGTTCCTGGGACTCTGCCTCAAGGGCTCTTTCCCCAAACACTGATTATCCACTCAACTGTCCTCTGAAGAAGCCTCACCAGGCACACAGCCACAAAGGGCAGCACTGGGAAGAGGAAAAACCTATGGAACAGTGAACAGCGGGGAAATTTGGTTTATTGTGTGCAGGCCCCTAAAGCACCAGGCATCTTTAGCTCCACAGGGCAGAAGGGACTCTGCTATCCCATATCCTGCCAGCAGGACACCAGTCCTGGATTGCCCCAGCTGGAGGCTCCCTGCAGCCAGCATTGAGCTCTTGCACTCAGACAGAAATGCTGATCAGCCATCCAAAGTGTTGGGAACTATAGAAAAGGAAATGGGAAAAGATAGTCCAGACTGGCTGAGATACACAGCCATGTGCCACCTTCCTGGCACAACAAGGGCAGGGGAATGCAGGAGGAAGAGGCAAAATGGAAGGAGTAAAGCTATTTTTTCCATAGCAGGGTGCTGGAATTCCTAATACTCTAAATAAACAGTCTAAGAGAAAGCGCTCCTCCAAAACATCTACATCTGTTCTATGTGTGTCCTCAGCTATAGCTTGGACAAGGAACGGGCAAAGTTTCTGAAACAGAATAATGAATTCAACTATGAACCACAAAACACCAAGAATTAGTGCCAGCATAGGCAACCTGCAAAAAAATGAAGTTAAATGTTTGTGCCTTAACCAGCTAAGAACATATGCTAAGTCACAAAGAGCATGGAACAGGAAGATGATGGAAACCAAAACCAAAAATCCCAACTGAACAAAGGACCTTACCAAAAGCAGCACTCTCTTGATCCACACAGCAAAAGCCAGAGCTCAGCTGTTTCAAAGAGCAGAGAGGCTCCTGTGGCTTCCTGCCAGCTCAGAGGTATCACTCCAACATCCCCCCCAGAGGAGGGATGAAACAGAGTCAAAGAAAGCACAGTGAAATCAGCAGAGCTGCACCCAATTTAATTCTGCACTAACAAACTCCTGGAGCCTAATTCTGTGGACTGTGAGGAATGATAAACTACTAACCTGGATCACACCAGTGGCCACCCACACAGAGACTCCTGAGAAAAGGGAGAGACAAGTCCTGGGGCTTTGGACTCAGCAGCAGCATTAAATGAACTCTCACACATTGCTTCCCAGTCCAAGTTGCAGAGATGTGGTTCAGCACATATATTGGGATGTCTGTTTCTGTTTAAATTTTTAATAGGTAAGCATCAATAGTAATCCCTCAGAACTTCTGGATTATGTGCTCATGTTAATTAAAACTGAATCGAAACAGAAATTTGAATCCAGAAGGGATACACAAGACCAGACTACACCCAAAACACACATTCTATGCCTCTCCTGACATTCTGTGTAAAGTATTTAACACACTATAGGGAGAAGATCTGCACCCACATGGGGATTTATTTACACTAATTTCTTTAAACAAACCAACAGTCCTGGTTTGAAGAGGCCTTCATCTCTAGCAGGGGTTGCACAGACAAGACAAGCAGTGGGCCATGGTTCTGGGAACTGTTCTGAAGAGCCAAATGTGGTTTCATTTGTGCTTCATTGGCAGTGAGCACAGGCTGACCCAACACAGCCTCCTCCTCAGTCCCAGCCATGCATTTCCATGTCCCAGCCTGATACTGGATCTGGCTGTGGAATCACTCAGTGAATGGGATCACTTCACCAACTTAAAAAAGAGAATGCAAGAGAAAGAGAAATGTTTCCAGGCTCAGCACCCTGACAACTCATCCTGCAGCCAGGGCATCACCGAGCAGCCCCAGGAGAGGGAGGGAGAGTGGAGTAGGATCTCCCCTGCCAGGGACAGCTCCAGCCAGAATAAACACAACTTTCAGTGCACCCAGAGTGCTGTGCACGTACACCCCAACCAACACAAGCAGCACTGGGCCAGAGCAGGCCTGGCCTAGGTGCCCTCCCTGCAGCACTCAGCTGCTGCTCAGACATTCACACTGAGCTGGGCTGACTCAAACCCACAAGGGTTGGATTCAATGACTTTTTCCTCTACTCAGATCAGTCCCCACACCTGATTCATTAAGCAGCCACAGAGATGCTTGTACCGGGAAGTCTGAGGACAGCAAAGCAGGTCAGGGAGGGCAGAGCTGCTCTATTAGTAAAACTGCTGGTTTGAAAGCAGCCTGAAACACTGAGACAGAAACCAAAATTGCCAGCCTGAGGACAAAACTGTGAACATGCTGTTTAACTCACAAATGGCTAAAGATGAATGCAGAACAAAGCAGAACTCTTGCCAGGTGATGTAATCTACTGTGTCCCTTGCATCTCTTCCCATATGCACAGTTTTGGCTTATGGCAGTTGCTACAATGTTTTTAATACTAAAATGCCTGACAAAAAAAAAAAAAAAAAAAAAAAAGAGACTTACAAATACTTCTTATTACCCAACACTGTTAGCAAATCATGCATTAAATGAGATTTTTGGTTTGGTTTATAAAGGAAAATGTGTTATGGAAGACTGTGCTGTGAAGGGTTCAACTGCTCAGATAAGTGGGGCTGTTTTGAAATGGAGTTTTTTCCCCAAGTTCAGCTAACTGCAGTTGGACACAGAATATTTGTGAGACGCCAGTTCTAAATACACTGGGCCAAGCGTGTGAGGAAACAGAGAAATTGGATCTCTAACAGTAATACCCAAACCCTTCACTAATATCCAACTTCTTACAGAATAATTCTCAAGACAAAAAAAGATCTGTTTCTGATGTATTCAAAAGCAGCTGTCAGGGTAGAGGAGTGTGTTCAAATTCCACACAGGCATCCAAAACCACCCAGAACATCCCCAAGAAATAGCCATTAATGAAAGCAGTGCATTGCCAATGACTTTATTGAGATGCATGGCCTTAGAATGATCACACAGAGTCCCTTGGAAAGGGACACAGGCTCAGGTTTCAGCGACCATCATCACACCCTGCAGAGTGAAACAGCCTCAAAAGAGATGAGCAGAGAGTGTTCAAACCTCTGATCCCCCCTGCACACACCGAGAAGCAGAGAGACACAGAAAGCAAATTAGCACTCTCTTTCACACCCTGCTGCCCTAAATACAGACACCTCCACATGGACCTGCCACAGCTCAGGCTCCAGGACACCATCCACGACTGTGAATTCATAGAAGACAGAAAACCTAAGCTCTCATTCTTTCCCCCCGTCAGGCTTAAATCACAATAATAGGCAGGCTGGGAGGGTCTTCTGCTGATCTCATTGTGCTCCACTCAGATTGGTGGAGTTTAGACTACTAAAAATCACAATTCTCCAGTAGCATTTCACAGTACACAACTTGGTGCTGGCATACACCGGTGACCCCGTGTGACCCCACCTGTGCTCCAGTGGTGTCCAGTGGTTCCCTGTGGTGTCACCTCCAGGGCCAGCTCTGGGCTGAGTGCCCAGAACATGCGGTGCCTGTCCTGTCCCAGCTGGTTGGTGGCCAAGCACGGTGCCTGAGGCATCATGGGCCCATCGAGCCAGGAACAACTCTCCCTTATGTTCCCAATCCAAATCTATTTCCAACCCCTGCCATGTCCCAGAGGGGGCTGTGGCACAGCAGCAGCTCTGTGGCTGTGTCATGGAGGCAGAGAGCAGCTGTGATGTCAGAAAGGGGCTGTGTGACAGCACAGGGGGGTTGTGTGAGGTCACAGATTGGGCTGTGACATCACAGAACAGGCTGTGATATTGCTGAGTGGGCTGTGACAGCGCTGGACGGCTGTGTGACACCATAGAGAGGGCAGTGAGGTCACAGAGGAGACTGTGCCATCATAGAGGGTGGCTCTGTGATATCAGACAGCAGGCTGTGACATTACAGAGCAGCTGTGTGATGTCCCAGAGAAGGCTGTGGCATCAGAGAGTGTGTTCTGCCATGACAGGGTGGCTATGTGACATCAGAGAGGGTCTTTGACATCCTGGAGCAGGCTGTGACATCACAGAATGGCCGTGTGACATCCCAGGGCAGATTGTGTGACATCACAGCAATGACTGTGACTTCACAGATCACAGAGGCTGTATGGCATCACAGGGGTTATATGACATCACAGGGAGTGTATGACATCACAGGGTGCTGTGTGACAGCACATGGGTTGTGTGACAGCACATGGGTTGTGTGACATCACAGGACTGTGTGACATCACATGGGCTGTGTGACATTATAGGGGGTTGTGTGACATCATAGGGTGCTGTGTGACATCACAGAGCTGTGTGACATCATATGGTGCTGTGTGACATCACAGGGGGTGGTGAGACATCATAGGGTGCTGTGTGACATCACAGAGCTCTGTGACATCACAGGGCTGTGTGAGGTCACTGGGGAGGTCACTCTGCCCCGTTCCCCCCTCACAGTCCAACGCTGCTCGTGCACAGGGGGGTCCCCTGTCCCCCCCAGGTCCCCCCGCCCCCCATGCCACAGCCTCCCCCAGACGATATCCCATGAGATCGACCCCAGAGCCTGACACGGGGACAGGGGCCGGGCCCTGGGGGTGGCACAGGGGGACAGGGACCCCCGGCAGCATCCCCGTGTCCCAGGGCCAGAGCCTGGGCCAGGGCTCCTTCACCCTGTTATGAGCCAGGGGCTGAGAGCATTTAAAAAATCCCCAGCACAGGATCAGCAAAAACCAGATTTAATGTTAAGCTACAGCACGACTCCTTGGCAAGAGTCACCCTACTCCTGACTGGACACTTCAGGCACACCAAGGAAACAAAGCAACAACAAAAACAAACAAAATCCAGTCAATCAAACCAGAAATGGACCGAGAACTGTCCGTGTGTGTGTGCTCAGGTGGGTGTGACAAAAGGACAGTGAGGGCAAGGATAAAAGGAATGTGGCATAAAAGCCCAAGAGAGCTCAAACTTAACAGGACTTAACTTATACCTTAATCTTAACTTATACCTTAATCTTAACAATTTAGCAAAGGAACAACACTTACCAGTATTTAACCTAATTTATAACCTATAACAATTTAACAGAGGAATAACTCCTAACAGTATTTAACTCAGCTTATAACTTATATTAAACTTAATTTAGGAAAAGAACAACACTTAACACCATTTAACTCAGCTTACATCTTGTCCTGGGGTGACTTTATGATGCTGAATTTTATCCTCATCCATCTGTTTAGTCCAGAAAGAAGTTTTAACCTTTAAGATTTGAGAGTGAAGTGGGTGGAGAAGAAGAAGCAGTGGAATGTCTGAGGCAGTTGCTTTCAAAATCTATAGATAAGAGCTTCAGCTTTTCTTCTCCTAACTCTGTTGTCTGCAGCATGGACAGGCAGTGAGAGCTCTCCTCTGTTTTTTAGTCAGTAATTTTTTAGCTAGCTGAGGCAGTGAAGTTCCCTAGACTGTGATTTTTCTTTTTCTTGGAACTATTCAAACCTGCTCTGCACTGAAAACCCAGAAGAACACCAGGAGCTCACACCTGTGACCCACTGGGGCCTGGGACGCTGCATTCCAGCACCAGAGGGACTGAAAAGAGACTGAGCTGAGCAACACCCACAAAAAGGACTTTCTGAATTTGCCATCTCTTCAGAACAGCGAGAGATTTTATTGTTCAATATTTTTCCCTTTTTATGCTTGTCAATACTTCACTTGTTAAACAAATAGGGGTCTTTCCACTTTTCTCCAAGGAAATCTTTTCCTGAAGCAGTAGGAGGAGGGGCTTGAATCTCCTTTCTAGGGGGATCCCTTTTGGAGTTTCCTCCCAAATTTGCCCTGAACCAGGACATACTCCAATGACCCAGGTAATAAAGATGTGCTTGCATATTATGAAGTGTGCAAGTACTAAACCTGTGCCCCTTTGCAGGCAGACATCAGTTGTCTGCCCATGAACAGGCAGTGCCACTTGCAGTACCCCAGTGCCCTGAGGTGCTGAGCTGGGATTGGCATCTCTCAGAGAGGAGCTGAGGGAGAGCAGAGCACCTTGCAAGCTGCAGGTCCCTGAGAGCACCAAAGGGCTCCTGTCCCATAAACATCTGCTCTGCCCCATTCTGAAATAGGGACCAGCTTCCTGTTCCTCAAACCCAGCATCCTTCACATCTTCTGGAAGATCCCTCCAAGTCCCCAACCATACCTTTGTTCAACATGCTCATTTTTACTCTGGCTTTGGATGCTTGAGAAAGACAAAGAGAAATGAAAAGAAAATCCAGGCCACCATGAGCCAGGAGGATGTGGAGCCACCAGCCAGGTGTCTTCCCAACATGGATCAGCAGCACCAGGGCTCAGGGGGGCTCTGCCCACTGGGGGTCACTGGGGATCATCCAGTCCTGCCATGGGGGATGGAGCTGAGCACAGCATGAAACTCTTCCCGCACTCAGGGCACTCACAGGGCTTCCCTCAGTGGACACTCCATTGGTGTTGGGTCAAGGTAGAGCCCCTTGAGAAGCTCTTCCCACACTCAGGACACTCGTAGGGTCTCTCCCTGGTGTGGATAAGTCTGTGCCTGACGAGGGCAGAGTTGAGCTTGAAGCCCTTCCCGCAGTTATGACACTCATAAGGCCTCTCATCCATGTGAGTGTGATAGTGCATGAGGAGAGGGGGGTGGCTCTGAAACATCTTCCTGCATTTATCACACTCGTAGGGCCTCTCCCCAGTGTGTCTCCTCTGGTGCACAGTCAGGTTTGAGCTGTCTGTGAATCTCTGCCCACACTCTCCACATTCGTAGGGCTGTTCCCCATGTGGATTCTCTGGTGTCTGATGAGGTTGCTTTTCACACTGAAGCCCTCCCCACATTCCGAGCACTTGTGGGGCTTCTCCCCATGGTGAAGCTGCTCACGCAGCCCCAGCTCCAAGCTCCGGCCGCCTCCCCGGCTGGCTCTTTCCTGCTGGGATCCCCGGGCTGTGCGTTTGCAGCCCCTCCTGCTGCGGGATCTGCGGGGCTTTTCCTTCCCATTGGATTCCTGCGCCGTGGAGCCGCTGCAAACGGCCTCTTGCCCGAGGCTGTGCCGCGGGGATTTATCCTCCCTGGTGTCCGTGCTCAGCTCCTTGTCTGGGGGAGGAAGGACAAGGAGAGGATGGGATTTGCCTCCATGCCAGAGGCAAGGGCAAGGAGATCCCCCCAGGGCTGTGCTGCAGCCGGGGCCGTGCTGGGCTGGGAGATGGAGCAGGACACAGGGGGAAAAAGGCACTGACTTCCTCCTCACCTGCCTGCGGCTCCTGGGCCATCAACCTTGTGCTCACGGCCTCCTCCTCCTTGTCCTCCTCCTTGGTGCCAATGGTTTGGGAAATCCTGGTTTGGGGGGGAAAAGAAGGGCTGAGTGCGTTGGGTTTGATGGTGGCGCTGCCCAAGGGCAGCTGGAGCAGTCAGCGCCCCTTTCAGCCTCGGGGGCCCGGAGCCCGCTCAGCACCAACCTTCCGCACCCCTCCAGGCTGCCGGGGGTCCCCCGGCTCCGGGATCGTCCCTCTGCGCTCTCCCCGCTCCGGGGCTCCCGCCTTCCCCCCCGGCTCTGCCGGGGATCCGCAGAGCCGAGGAGCCGCCGAGATCCCGTCAGGGCCATTTCCGGGTTGGCTTTGGGCTCCTGCAAGATCCAAACATCCCCTGAACTTCAAAATAAAACCCTCCCAGTGCCTCCCATGATGGATTTGGGGCGAGTTCCCCCTCCCCGCTCACCTGCGGGTTTTTGGGGGAGCGATGGCACCACACCTGGGGGAGCTGCGGGTGAGGAAAGAGCGCAGTTGCAAAATCGCTCCTCCTCTTCCTCCCACTCCTCCTCTGCTCTCAGCCTGGCCCAGGCCGGTACCGACATCTAAAAGGAGCCGCGCTTTGCCCTGGGCAGTTACAAAGCGGCTGCGACCCACGCGGTGCTGGGAGTGATACTGGGAGCACTGGGAATGACAGCGAGAGCAGTGGAAGTGATGCAGAGAGCCCCAGGAAGGAATTGGGAGTGCTTTTCCTGCCAGTGTCTGTTTTGCATTGCTGTAAAAGAAAAAAAAATAGCTGAAACTTTAAGAATGGTGAAGGTATTTTAATAGTATTAGGTATTTTAATGATTTTAATAATTTTAATAATTGAAGGTATAAAAAGGTGTTTTGTATTTTATTTGAATACGTATCATCGATATTTAGTGATCTGTTATTGGTCAGATATGAGTGGACATTTATTTTAATGTCAACATTGAGTTTTAATTTTCCTATAGTTAATTGTTTTTGAAAAGCCAGTTTATAAGTATTTGCAATATTGTCAATATAAATCAATAGATTTTGAGATGGATTTTAAAATTTAAATTTAGTTTCTGTATTTAATGTTAAAAACACTGTAATAAGATTGTATCAATTCTATATCACAGAACAATTTTGTTTTCTGTTTCATTGTTTAATCTGAAATCTTTCAACATTTTAAGTAAGTTTTGGAAAGCCTCCAGACATGTCCTTGAATCAAATATATGAAGATAATCAGCTAAGTTGTGAACTTAATGTTTCTTTGTTTTCTTTTTATTAATTCTCTCTTTTATTTTGGCAGGTCTTTTGTGACCTGGCACTGTGCTATCTCATGGTTTTGAATATTTTGCAGAATTCCAGAAAATTATTTGAGCTTCATTCTCAGAAAAAATTCATAGTGTTATGGTTTTCCTGAGTTGCTATCACAGAAGCACTGCAGTGTCTTGCCATGTTCACAGTATCTTACCCTAAAAATGAATTTTAGAGAAAATGAGTTGCTAGAGGAATTTGATTTCTTTTTGAAATCTTTAATGATAGCTTTGTTGTTAAAAGAGTTGTCAGTTTTTTCTTTAAGAAGATGATGTCAGGAGTTCTCTTCCAATTAGAGTTTAGGCTCTGGCCAAGCCTTGATTCTAACTGAAAGAGAAATTGTGTAAACCCAGGTGTTTTCTGCATCAAAATAATATTCCAGTCATTTGGATTGGCAATTTGACTTATCAATATAACAGCTGAACCTGACTTTGAAGTGAATTTGGTGTTCATTTTCCAGAGATGACCATCTAATTCCTCATTGAATCAAGGTTTGTCAGCTGTCTGCAGACCCTGAGGTGATGACACAGTTTTTTAAAATTGATGATTATCTAATCTTGTAAATGCATATCTGTTGTTTAAAGTATTGTTAATTATTGTATTGTGTTTACTTGCAGAAGATTGAAAACTTTGGGTTTTGTTTTTTTGTTAGATAATAGTTGCAATAATAGTAGAAGTGAAAATTCCTCAAATTTGATAAAAAATTTAGAGACAGAGAAAGTTGAAAAGCTTTCAAAGTAAGGATTTGGGGGAAGGGTTCTGTTTGTGTCTCCACAGAGAGAGGACAAAAATGGAAGTCAATGAGATACATGAAACAATGTCCAGACAAAATGCAAGCAGAAGCCAATCCTGGAAGACATCAAGGAAACAGCTCGCAAGGCAGTTCTTCAAGTTTCACCAGCAGGGACACATGATATTATTTACACAGAAATCAAACAAGGACCAACTGAATCTTTTTCCTCATTTGTTGACAAACTTACACAAGCTATCGATAGACAAATTACAGAAGAAACAGCCAGACCATATCTGCTGAAGACCCTTGCATTTGCCAATGCAAATCCAGAATGCAAAAGAGTCATCAGTGCTTTGCCAGGTGAGCCATCCTTGACGGAGATGGTCGAAGCCTGCAGCAAGATTGGAACACCACAACATACAGCTTCAGTTGTCAAGGAGCAAATGACAGAAGTTCTTCAAGAACAACATGAAAAGATTTTTGCATATTTCAAGAAAAAAAAGAATCCATCTGAAATACAATGCTACAACTGTGGGGGTTTTGGACATTTTAGGAAAAATTGTCCTCAATCCACAAAGACTTCCAAGCTACCAGAACTTTACCCTAGATGTCGCAGAGGAAGACATCTGGCAAGTGAATGTTGTTCTCTGACGGATGTGGACGGAAAACCATTGCCACTGCCAAAAAACACAAAGAAAAGTGCAGGATCACCTTGTGCTACTACAGAAATGATGGCGGTGCAACAAGGAACAGCAACAACACCGGCACAGACAATACAGTTGTTGGGGAACGTCAATCTGACTCCCTCAGCAGGGCGTTAGGGGACATCCCCTGGGACAGGGATTTGCTGCCACCAGGAATGCAGTACATCCTGTCAGCTTCAAAAGTGGTTTGCTTTTTTTGAATGAAGAATCTGCATCTATACCTACAGGATTCAAAGCACCGTGCAGAAAGAGACAAGATTTTTTGATAATAGGCAGAGAGCAGTGCAGCATTTTTGGACTGACAATATATCCTACTGTTGTTTCAGCAGACTGCTTCGAAGAGCTGACAATTTTAGCAAGGGCTCTTCGACCCCCATTGACAATTCCACAAAATACTCAGCTGGCAAAAGCGATAGCTCTGCCATCACATCCATTGGAGCATCAAGCAATGCTGGCGATGGGCAAAGGGCATCCACACTACAATGACCATGTCGAAGTACACGCGTTATGGTTGAAGTACATAACCCGTGAACAGCCAACTATTACTTGGGACTTGATATACCATAACAGGAAAATAACCATCACAGGGATGGTGAACACCGGACGTGACACTCATTTCATATATTTCATATATTTTCTGACCTCGATAATGGAACTTGATTGTACCTTTGGACCAAATCACAGGCATTGGAGGAAGTTCTGTATGCCTCCAAAGCGAAAATTCAATAACATTCACAGGACCTGGACAGAAGACAGCTATTACTCATTCATTTATCATGCAAAAGCCATTCACTGTATGGGGAAGAGATCTCCTTTCACAGTGGAACATGTACCTGACAAAGGATTTTTTTTTGGTGAAAGAACAACTAGAAAAAGGACACATAAAACCGACAAACAGCCCTTGGAATTTTACAGTGTTTGTCATTCAAAAAAGTCTTCTGGATCGTGGAGATTGCTTCACAACCTCAGAAAATTGAATGAAATAGTGGTGGAGATGGGACCTCTACAGCAAGGACTTCCATCACTCACGATGATTCCCAGAGACTGGCCTCTTGTTATTATTGACCTCAAAGACTGCTTTTTCAGTATTCCACTTCATGAAGACAATGCTCACCGGATGGCATTTTCTGTTCCATGTTTGAACAGAGAGGAGCCGATGAAGAGGTATCATTGGGTTGTTTTACCCCAAGGCCTCAAGAACTCGCCAATGATTTGTCAATGGTATGTGGCACAAACTTTGGCTCCAGCAAGACACAAATATCCCAAAACAAGAATCGTACACCAAATGGATGATTTGCTCATTGCTCCGTCAACAAACCGAGAACTGCAAGAAGTCCATGCTTGTGTGATCGAAGAAATACAAAAAGCAGGACTCGAAGTCAGCACTTCAAAGATTCAAGAAATCGCACCCTGGAAATACCTTGGATGGAAAATCACCGAACAGACAATCAAACCTCAAAAATTAGAGATCAGCTCAAAAGTCAACAATCTCCAAGACCTGCAGCAACTCCTTGGAGAGATCAACTGGATGAGATCAATTTTGAGAATCACGAATGAAGACCTTTCATCGTTGTTCGATCTTCTGAAAGGAGACGACAACATCAAATCCCCCAGGACACTTATGCCAGAAGCACAAGCAAACTTGCAAAAAGTTGCAGAAATTATACAAGACAGACAAGCACACCGATATGTGGATTCTTTACCATTCCATTTAGCAGTGTTGGGAGAAGAAACACAGCTATATGGTTTGATTTTTCAGTGGGACAAACACAAAAAAGACTCTATTTTAATTATAGAATGGGTTTTCCTATCTTACAGATCTTCAAGGACAATTCTTACAGATTTAGAAATGACAGCACAAGTGATAATAAAGGAAGAACAAGGTTGATGACAATGACGGGCAGGGACTTTTCAATGAACAATGCAGCAAGGACCACAGATTTCTACAATACCAATGAATCAAAAAATGAATGAGGCAGCAGCTTGGCCTCAATCTCAACAAGTAACACCTTTGAGCAGACAAATTCCTATAGAGACACACAGACCTGCAACAGCAGCTCAAGATACTTTAGTTGATTGGGCAAATATTAGAATGGACTTGACAAGAAGCAGAGAATGTCCTGCAATTGGGACTGGTGAAATAGCCATGCCAGTGAATTATGACCCACAAGGACAAAACCCAAGATGGCAAAAATTAAATCATGATTTAGTTAAAAATTTTATTAAGGCAATTAGAGATTATGGATTGGGATCTTCATATTTTAAACAGTTTTTAAAAGGTATTTTCAATGAATATGACTTGACTCCATATGACATGAAATCTCTTGTGTCATTGATACTTACTGACACACAAGGACTTATGTGGGAGAGCAGATGGAGAAGAGCTTTGGAGGAGCTGCGAAAGAAATACCAAGGTGATGCTCATGCTAACCTCACCATGGCAGAATTAGCAGGAGACCCTCCTCACAATGATCCAGCACAACAAGCCCTCAGGATTCCAAGGGGAGTGTTGGCAGACATCAAGGAAAAAGGATGTGAACTTCTCTTCAAACAAGATACAAAAGACTTAAGGACTGACAGTGAAACATATTTGTTTATATGCTGTTGTATCTTATCTTTTGTCAACTATGTTAGGTAACATAGTGGATTGACCAGTGATGCAGCCAAGGGAGAATGTTTGGGAAAATTTAGCATGGACAGTGGGGTTGGAAACAATTTGTTTGAGGCATTCCAGGCAAAGAAGCCATTTTCAACATGTCTGGTGGGATTGCCAGTGAAAGAATGGCCCATTCCGGAGGGCATCCCTTCATGGGTGATGTGAGTTGTGACAACTCCAGTGGACGGATGGCATGTGTGGGTTCAATTTCTCCCTGTGGCCTTTTTCAAACCAAAAGAATTAGAAATTTTTGGTTCGACAATGGATTTTTGAATTATATTTGATGTTTTAGGGGTGACAGAGAACCAAGCAATGGATGTTACTCCGAATCAGAATGTATATAGCAATTATATTGTAGTCTCAAACAAACCATCCTTCTGAGTTCTAGCACAGTTATCGTGCCTGGATGGTCTGTTTGACCTTTTTGATCTTTAACCTTTGTAAAAAGAAATTTTGAAAGTAGGTTTTTATATATTAGTGGGGCTTGTTACTATTCTCATTGCTTTGCCATGCATCCTCCCATGCACTCAGCGTGCCTTGAACAAAGCTGTGAAAAGGGTGTTCTTGGTGCAAGCAGTGGGGGGAGATGTGGGAACCCAGGGCGTACCCCTGGCCTCCTTGGAGGTCTCAAAACTGCCCTGTCAAGGGTCTCAAAGACCTCTGAGTGAGACCCTGGTGTCACAGGTGCTGAATTCTAACCCCTGGGGGAAGTTGTCAGCACAAGGAGAATGGAAACAAGCTGCCAAAATTAGTAAAGTGTAAATTAGATTGTTAGAACGTAGATAAATAGTTTTTTTTGAATGTTTATGATAAGGGACACGTGGCCAAGATGGAGAATTTGGGGGGTGGACACCTTTTCCTCCTTCTTCTCCATGTCACCCATGTTGGGTGACACGTTGGCACTCTTGGATTGGATGGGGTCAGGGCTGGACCATTTAATAAAATTGTATTGTATTGGGAAAATTTTGCAAACATATAATACGTAGTACAAACTATATAAGATCAGCCCTGCCTTCACCAGGCAGATTCCACCATGGATGCCAGGCTGAGCAGACCCTGCTGGCCAGGCAAAAAGTCTCTGAGATATGAAACAATAAACAATCCTTGGAACAAGAGAAAACCATCTCCGGCAATCTCTCTTCAGCTGCTTCAGAGAAAACCAGGGTTTGAACCACCTTCGTGTCCCTCTGGGGTGATCTCGGGGCAAAGGAGAAACCTCAGACTGGGACATATATCAGGAAGACTCAATACTGGAGCTGTCATGAGTGTTTCTTTTATCTCCTTGAATCCTTCCTCATCTTGTTTGGTCCATTTTAATCTATCAGTAGTGAGCTTTTCATATAGGAATTTTACCTTTTCACTATATCCTTCAATACACTGTCTGCAATATCCCAAAAGTCTCAGTAGCTGCCTTATTTTCCTTTTTGTTTGTGGGGAGGGTAGGGCAACAATCTCTGCTACTCTTTCAGGGTCTAACTTCTTTTTCCCTTTTGTTAGCCAATGTCCCAGATATTTAACCTCAGGTTCGGTAAACTGGAGTTTTGACTTGGAAACCTTTAATCCTTTGTCCCCTAGGAAATTTAGTAATGCTATGGAACTTGTTCTTATATCTTCCTCTTTTGGACCTGCTACCAGTAGATCATCCACATTTTGTAAAAATTTGGTCCCTTCTACTTGCACAAACTGACTCAGCAACTGTTGGCTGAACAGGTTTGGTGAGTCTAGAAACCCCTGTGGCAAAGGAGTCTCCTTGTGTTGTTGCTTTCTGTTTGTATCTGGATCTTCCCATTGAAAGGCAAAGTAGTCCCGACTGTCTTCGGCTAGGGTGCAGGCCCAAAATGCATCTTTTAAACCTACACTATGCCAGGTATCTTCAGGAGAAACATTATTTAATATAGTGTATGAATTTGAGGCAGTAGGAAATAATGTTCTAGTTCTCCACTTCACAGCTCTCAGTCTTGTACTAACCTGTAGCTACCATCAGTCTTCCGTACTGCCGAGACAGGAGTGTTATGTCTAGACATGCAGGGTTTCAAAGCCCCCTTTTTCAATAGGTCTTCTATTACAGGTTTCAATCCTTTCCTTCTTTCCATAGGAATGGGGTATTGTTTAATTCTAATGGGATCCTCTGGCCTATCAATTTCAATGTGAATCTGCTCCATTTCTAGTTTTCCAGCTTCCATTTGGGTGTGCCAGACTTTAGGATCTATTCTTTTCTCATCCTCTATTGTTAATTTATATGGACTTACCATGAGCCGGGATCCCTGTACAATCAGACTTAATTCCAAAGCTACCATTAAATCTCTCCCTAGCAAGTTATAATAAGCTTCCTCGACTAATAGCATATTCCCTAAACAAAACCTGGTCTCTGATTCTATTTCTACATCTTTAATTACTGGAACCTTGACTGGTTCCCCTTTTGCCCCAATAACCACCATAGTATCGTTGCTTCTAGTACATCCTGGGGGCAACTGCTGAACAGTACTTTGCTCAGCTCCTGAATCCACTGTGAATATGAATTCAAGTTTTTGGGTTCCCGTTCTCAGCTTTACCAGGGGCTCTCTGGATGGTCTGTACCCTAAATGAGAAAGCCCCTGACACGTCTTATCTTCCTGGAAAATCTTCTTGTCTCTCATCCTCTTCTTACACTCTCTCTTGAAATGGCCTTTTTTCTTACAATAGAAGTACTCTGGTGCATCCCTTTGATTGTCTGTGTTCTTCTGGGAGAGGCTTCGTTTCTTCTGAGGTTGACCGTTCTGTGTTGGTTTCACATTATCTTGGACCCTCTCCTGCTTTTGTGCTTCCCTCACAGCTGCTACCAACACCTTTACTTGTGCTTTCTGCTGCTCTTCTTCCCTTCTCGTATAAACCTGCTGCACTTCTCTAAGTAGGTGCTATAACCCTTTTTCCTGCCATCCTTCTATTTTCTCGAACTTCCTCTGTTATGCCTTCCCATGGTCTCCCAACAAACTGTGTTTTTAAAAGGACTTCCCCGACTGGGGAATCAGGGTCCGTTCCTGAATACATTCGGAGACTTTTTCTCAACCACTCCAACGATTCTGAGAATGGTCTTATTTCTGCCCAGTTTGAATTTTGTTTCATGTTGTAAAGAATGTATCCTATCAATCATATTTTCTAAATTAAACCAGTTGCTGTGTGCCCAATCTTCTCCCCCTTGGGAGGGTCTGGTGTTATATTTAGCTAATAAAGTGAAAAACACAGCTTTATCTTTAGTATTATGATTTTCAGTAATTTTTGCTAGGGGGAAAAAAAACACTTCAGGGAGTTCAACACTTAGTTACACGCACAACTTTCACTGTGCTCAGCCCCCTCTCTTCCCTGGGTGGGTGAAGAGACCACCCTGCTTGGGAGGTGCTACTGTAGTCACAAAACCAGCTTGTCTCTTCGTGATCCCAAACAGTCAAAAAATGAAACAAAACAAAACAAAAAACAAACCAACCAACCAACCAACCAAAACCCCAACAATAACAACAATAACAGAGTGTGCACTATGAATTTCAGTTGTTTTGTGAGGGGGAATGTAAAACCACTAAGGGAGGTCAACACTTAGTTACACACACAGATTTTGCTGTGTACAGCCCCCTCTCTTCCCTGGGTGGGTGAAGAGACTAGAGTTACATACACAAACAAAAAACAACAAGAACAGCACAGTTCTGCCTTTTGTACCAAGAGATCTTTTGTGAATTTCTGAAGACAGAGCCCTCAAACGAGCGTAGGGATGCTTTTCACGCAAGTGCGTGCAGTTTGCGGGAAATCTGAAATGCCCCCCTTGCTTTCTAGTCTGACTCACCCTGTCGAGGTGGCCAATTAGGTGTGGCTGAGGCAAGACATCCTTCTCCTCTTACAGACTACACAAAACCAGCAGCCCTTCAGTGTGTCAGAAATCCTGTCCGTGACGCCAATTTAATGTCACTATCAGCTCAACCTGAGCGGGAGTCGTGATGGTTCTTTTGACCCCAGGGTGTAAAAGACAAAAAGCAAGATACTCAGGTTTTATTCAACAGAAAGCAGTAATGCAGTTTATTGCGTGTTAGCAATTCAGTTTTGTGATAGAAGAGAGAGAGAGAGAGAGAGAAAGAGGCAAAGGAAACGAAGTAAAAGGGGAGAGAGAGAGAGAGAGAAAGGATGGGATATAGCTACCAACAGATGGGACGCATCCTTGTGGTCATCCGATGATAGATGCATCTTCAATCCATCAGGGAGAAAGAGATCTCAAAGTCTCTTTAAAAAAGTCACTTTTCATAGTACTTTTTCAAAGCGAGTGGTCTCTGGCCAAAAGGTGGGGAGATTTATGGACTATTGTATGAGGAGATCGTCACTCCATGAAACAGGTGCAGGAACAGGGTGCTTTCCCTGCTCTTGAGAGCAGCGTACCATGGCAAGCTCCAAGCACACCAACAAACAGTCCCTTGGCAAGCATTCACCTCAGCCAGGCCAGAACTCATGTCCAGAGTGAGTGGTGGGGTCCTGGGGTCTCAGTCTCTGATGATGCTGGCGAGGCAGATCAGAGAAAATTTGGACCAACTCTTACAGGGAGGAAGGGGGAATCCTTCTTCAGCCAGCTGCAACCAAGCTGCTTTTCGGAGGGGCAGGGGCTGGCTGTTGTGGAGCTGGCTGGGAGGGATGCAGTAGCATAGGCCTGATGAGCTGTGCCCGTGTCCCATAGGAATGCAAGAGTACTACCCCCCAGAGTGGATCTTCTTTGGCTGCTACCAGGGCCAGCCAGCCACCATCTGGTCCCTGGGCATTCTGCTCTATCATCTGGTGTGCGGGCACCTTCCTTTCAGAACCGGAGAGGACATCGTCCGGGGCCAGCTCTTCTTCCCGCCCCACGTGTCTCAAGGTGGAGATGTGCCTTCAGGGCACGGGAACAAGAACAGGTTTGGGAGTGGGCAGTTGGCACATCAGCATCCTGTTCTTGCAGCTAATGAGGAGGTTGATCTCCTGGGCTTAGCAGGAGGAGGTGGCACGTGTGTCTCTGTGCTGCTCACCTCCGAAAGGGAAGATGGATGGGAGGCTTTGGGTGCAGCTCTGAGCACTCCTAGTGTGGCATGGGCACTGTGGAATCTGGGAGAGCATGGCCAGGAGTTATCCAGCATTTTCTGGTTTCTCTCTGCAAAGTGCCAGCACCTCATCAGGTGTCTGCAGACAGTCATGCCTGGAAGACCTTGTAGAGCATTCTTGGCTGCAGAAGCCCCACCTGGCCCAGGAGACAGCAGAGATCCATCCCTCTGCACAGTAGGATGCAGGAGCCCAGGAAGTTCCGGCTGCTCACGTCTCGTGGTGCTCAGAGAAATCCCCAGAGCTTTTCCGTGTGGCCGCGGCACGGAGCAGAGAGCGCGGCCCAGGAGATACTTCCATGGGTCCCTGGTGAGTTGTGGAGGGAGCAGCTCAGGGCTCCCCATCTTATTGGAGAAGTCGTGGCACAGTGTGGTGAAGTTGCCCCGGACTGGAAGAGGGAAACATCCCCCTGCAGCTCAATGGCATCACGATGTCCCTGCAAGCCGAGGCACAGCTGGCGTGTTCTTCTGGAGCACGACGTGGAGCTGGAGAACGCCATCCTGGAGCTGGCTGCTGGCGGGACAAAGCCGATGGGCTTTGGTTGCGGCCCCTTCCCGGAGGACACACTCTGCACCCCGACAAAATCGATGAGTTCCCAGCTGGCACAGGGGTGGGGACGATGCTCGTGCTTCCAGGCACGGCAGGGCTTGGCCCGGCCACGCGCCGCAGGTTCCCCGCTCGGTGGCAATGGGGAATATTAATCTTTCTGCCACCTGCCCAGCTGCTTTTTGTCGGGACAGGGGACGGGTGTTGTGGAAGGGGAGCTGGCTCCTGGCCTTGCTGACAGTTTCTGCCAGCATGCCTGCCACAGACTGGGGTGGGGGCAGCCAGCCTGACCAAAGCATCCATCTGTGTGGATGGGGAGCAGCAGAGAGGGAAGGGTTCTGAAGCCATGCCCCAGCTGCTCTGCTTTGCAGGCGCTTGAGGAAGAGATGGACTCACAGGTGGGAAAGGTGGGGTTTGTCCCCACCTGTGGAGAGGTTTCATTCTCACATGTAGTGGTCAGACCTTCCCCAGGCCTGTGAAACTGTCATAACCTTTGGCGCTTTTCCTTGTTTCCAGGTCTTGTTCAGAATTCACTTTGATGCAATTGTTCTTTGTTTTTTCCAGGAAGATTGCACCCAGTGCCTGGACCGGGTGGGGAAGCGCTGGCGCCATCCGTGGAGCCCGTCCAGTGCTGGCGCTACCCCGGGGGGCCACAGTGTGTGGGGACATCCCCTTCAGGAAGGACAAGGAGCTCGTGTGGGATCAGCTCCTCTCCTGGCAGCAGGTCTCCAGAGGTGGGTACCCGGCTCCACAGCACAGGTGGCAGAAGGGCTTGGGGCAGAGGGCAGCGGGCACACGAGAATCTTGCTCTTGCAGCTGCTGAGGAGGTTGCTGTGCCATGCTTAAGCAGAAGAGGTGGAGCGTGGCCTGCCATGCTGCTCTCCTCTAAAAATGAGAGAATGGTCGGGAGGTTTGGGCTCTGAGCACAGCCAGCAGCCTGGCCCATGCACAGGCCATGGTGGGACACAGGGGACAGGAGCCTGCTGCCACTGACCGTGGCTTTCTGGTTTCTCTGCCCAGGCTACCAGCACCTCATGCCATGGAAATGGCACCACTCGGCCTGCCAGTCTGGGAGGGCTGGAGGGCGGCGGGTGTTCACTTGCTGTCAAAAATAATTTTTTTCTTGTCATTATCATCATCATCAGAGTGTTTCTTTCATCCTTTTCCAAGCTTTTGGCCTCCCTTTTTCCAAGGAAATATTTTTCTGTCCTTCCTCAGCCACTTGGTGGCATTTGGGATGGAGGGGTTAAGCAGCCTGAAAAATTCAACAACGGCTCCTGTTTCCAGCTGCAGCAGCCCCTTCAAGAACCCTGAGCTTCCAGCAAGGTCTGTGTGTGCCTTGCAAAAGGGAGTGGCTTGGCTGGGATGGAGCTGTCAACCCCCTGCAAAAGCTGGGAGGAAATTAGAAGCAGCAAAATTCCATTTTGGCTCAAAGGCTGCCCAGATTCTTCATGCTTTCCCTGTATTCCAAGATAGGCAGGCAGGGCTGGACTCCAGCAAGGTTCAAGCTCTTGGTGCTCCCTGGCATCAAAGAGATCAAGTAAACTCTTGTATGCACTGATTGCAATAAGGGAACTGAAGCAAAAAAGATGTCAGAACGGTCAGGCAGGTGAAGCAGCTAGGCTGGGGTCCCTTGCTGTCTTTTCTCCCTGGCATAGCTCAGCTCACAGACTCTCGGGCTGGGGGTGGGGCTGCTCTGCTTCTGCCAGCACCATGGCCCTGCTCTTGGACAAACAATTTTCTCCTAGGGGAGCCCTGCATACTTCTCCACACACCTTTCATAAAGGCCATAAAACCAACTGCAAACATTCTGCCTACAGCAGCTTTCCACACAGGGCTGCAGAAATCCAGGACAACTGCAAGTGAATGCTGGAAGGGTTTTGTCCTGTTCCTTCCAGCAGAATTCTCCATGATCTGATGCAATTTTACTCATATTTAACATGAGAGCTGTGGTTTTTCTATTAAAATGTTTGATGATGAATAACAAGCCTTGGGAGCATGAGGTACAGGGCTAACATGTGAAAGCATGAGCCTATCCTCCAAAGTGATCCATTTAATTGTCCATTTTGTTACTCTTTTATTTATTCCACACTAAAAAGGCAAGCCAAGCTTTGCTTGGAGGCAAAACAGGCATGGGATGCACTATGGTCCCTTGCAGGGTCAGCAGGGCTGGCAGTGACAAAACAGGCAATCTGCTTCATTGTGAGCTACTACAGAGCTACATCCCAATGTGGGATTGTTAACAGTTCTTTTCCTGCATGAGATACAAAAAGAAGGTCCCAAATGATCATGTTGCAAGCATGCAGTAAAGAACTGATCCTGCTATCCTAATGAAGCTTTGGCTTTGGCAATTACACTCTTCCCATTCACCTTTATACAAAGACACTTCAGGTTTCTCCCCACACTTGCAATGCTGGCAGTCGCTGTTTCCCATTTACTGTTCTTCCCCAGAGAGTGATGGTACAGCTACTGCTTTGAAACAAAAGGCCCTGACATCTGGATATCCTGAAGGAGCATGAAATGCTGATTAAGTGTTAATATTGGTAGCTACCCAGATCTTCACTTACCAGTACTCTCAAGCACCAGCAGGAGGGCCAGGCATCATTCTGTCCGTGGATGTTCACCTTGCTGGTGTGCAAGAGCAATGACTTTGAGGAGGGATAAAAATGCCCCTATTCAAACAGTGGGTGTGCAAGGAGATGTGAAGTTTCACTGCCTTTTCTAGGATATTTTAGAAAGATCTAAGAGACTATCAGGGCATGGAGAGGGTCCCTGATTTTGTCTCCAGAGGAATCCCCATAGGACACATGCACTCTGCTGGTGATGGCAACCCCATAAGCTCACAGACTAGTTTTCACTGCAAACACGCCACCCTTCCTGGGCTTTACTAGGCCAGGACTAGACCCATAGCTAAACAAGCACATAGAGTTTGACATACTGTTTTCCCTTCAGAAAAACTAACACATTCACATACATTTTCTTCTGTAACATCAGAAGCTGGTAACCAGGAGGATTTTGCTGTCAAAAGGCTACGGTTTGCATTGGGCCCAAAAGTGTTTTTCCCAAAGGCAAAGCAAATTGAAATGTGAAGTTTAAAATCTTAAAATGATGATGAAAGGAAACTGCAAAATCATTTCTGGAAAGGCAGCACAGTCAATGATCATACAGCCCACCAAGAGCTGCAGCTGAATCCAGAATTGCATGTTCCAATTATTCAGGAATTCATTACACTGGCAAGCACTGATCCATGGTAACCAATGATCCCATTCCCCTGGGCTGAATGGATCCCAGGCTGGGATAAAGATTTGAGAAACCATTGACAAATGTTATTGACCTCACAGTCCACTCATCCTTCTGCAAACAACTGGGATTGAAGACACCTCTGAGACAGATCTGGGTCAGATTGCAAAGGAGCAAAGCTTTGTGATTTGGGAACACTTCTCTTTGTTTCTCTGCGCAGGCCTTTTGTGAGCACAGAATACATCTAACAAGAAAATTTAGACTATACAGGATCTGTTGGTTCCATTATTCCCCAAACATGTCAATGGGTGGCCCCGTTAAAATTCCAAGTTATAAACTTGGAATTAGCAGCACAAATGACACAACATGCAAAAGAGGAAGAGGAGAGGCCAAGTGAAGAAAGAATATGGTGAGACACTGGCACATCAAGTGAGCTGCACTCTGATAACCTCCAAACTATTAGGTCCTGGACTCACATCCTCTGCTTGTTTGTTTAAAAAATAATTTATTTAAAATATAAAAATCAAAACATGTGATCAGAATAAAATATATACAATTCAAAATAAATCATCAAAATTTAAAAAATACAATCAAGATACATTTATTAAAACCTTCAGCTAACTATCAGAACATATGTACATCTGTAGCTACACCGGCTAATGCATAAATCCTTTTCTTCAAAAACTCTTTGGATAGGCAGCAGCTTCTTCCTGAGCTCAGAGGAAAGAGAACTCTTCTGGACCAGAGGCAAGGACTATGTGGCTAAGGCAATATAGGAAACTTCCAGGAAAACCTTCTTGGCAAGAGTCAGGTCTGCAAAGTGAAGACACAAAATGTAACAGAGGTCGCAATGCAAACCTAATGCATGAAGGTCCCCATTCCATGGGATACATTTCCTGGAAACCTCTAAATAGCTGCCCAGGGAAACATGCTCCTGCCAGCAGCCCCTTGGGGCAGGCCAGGGCCACACCCTGACCCACTTGCACAGAGCTCCCAGGGCAGCAGCCTGGCCTCTGGGCTGCCCTGGGACAGCAGGGAGCTCAGAGCCCTGTGCTTCCAGCAATGGCTCAGCTGCACATGCAGCCTCCTGCTCCTCTCCCTGACCCACAGATGAGCAGCCCTGCAGCTCCACGGGGCCCTGGGAGCAGCACAGCTCATGGCAGGGGGCACCTGCAGGGCAGAACTGTTCCCTGGCAATGTGCACAGGCTCTCCAGGCTGGCACAAGACCCTTCCTCCTGCCAGAGAGCGGCCCAGCTCCCACCTTACCTCTGTGTGAGGCTGAACCATGCTGGGCCTTCACCTTGTCCTCAGTCTGGAGTTGCTTCAGGCCCCCTGAACTAGGAAGGGCAGTGGAGAGAGCAGGGGCAGATGCACATCCTTCCTCAGTATTTTGTCATTTTTGGCACAGCTAAAACGTCAAATCCGGTGGTGTCCATCTCATCACTTGGTCAGCTTGCTGGAGAACACCAAGCCTTCACCAGCGCAAAATGCTGCAGAGCTTTACCCACACATGTGGGGGCTGGCTGGCAGCACACTTCTTCATCTGGGTGCCCATCACCTGGTAGAGGGCAGAGGCGAGCCTGGTGAGCACTGTGCGGACCTTGGCGCTGTGGAAAGACAGTGCCTTGTTCTCCAGCAAGGACCAGAGCACGGGCAGGGCGCAGCGCTGGACGACTTCAGGGCTCCTGGCATGAACTTCTTCCACCAGCTCTGCCGGGACAGAGACACAAGACTCTTATCACCAACCCCTATGTAAACAAAGATCTACCCCTAGTTTTGCTTCTTGGAAGCCTCTCTGGCTAAGAGCAGTGAAATAGCACACAGAGTCCCACGATCCAGAAATGGCCAAAGCAGCTGATCCTCCCCAAAACAGAACCACTAACTCCTCAGGACTAATTTCTCCAAATGGAGCCTCGTAACTGTGGCAGAATTTGTACATGTACTAGATCATTTCACAATCTGTTTCCGCATCAACAAAGACTGAAATGTCAACATGCCTTTTATTTCCATTTAGAAGTTTTCTAAACCCACACTGAAGATTTGGAAATGCATTTGGCATGCATTGGAAATAATTGAGAGATTTCTAACACAAAGATGATTCCATTTTGGTGACCCATGATGTCAAGTGCCAAAACTCTAATCTGGCTCTTCCCTTTGCTCAGTGGCACATAGTAAAAGGCAGTATTAGACCACACTTTCAAACTCTAGCCCACAGAGATGGGTGCTGCTTGACAGTTGGATTAGAAACATCACTGACTAGCTGGTGTCATTGGCAGAATGTTTTTGTGGTTTCCGACAAACAGCTGTTTCAAACCTCAGGGTGTCTTAGATAATTACCCAGACCCCATTGCTGTGGTATTTGAGCATGTCCACATTTTAATGGCATTTTCCCTTCCAATGTTAACGGCATTTTTTTACAATGTGCACTGAAATACCAGAATAGAGAGAGAAAAATGCTACACAAGGGTCTGAAATTTAACCAAAACACGAGTGTTTTCTCACATTCTCCCTGAAGCCTGCTCCCTGCTAATTTTCTGAACTGCACTATATGAAACACAGCCAAAAATTTACTAACCAACAGGCTCCTTGCATGCAAAATAACTCCAAAACTAAATTCCCTCTTCCTGGAGATCTACCTTATTCAAACACTCTTTAAAGGGCCTGTGACATTCCCAATCACTGAACATTGCCCTTTCAAGATTCCAATGAAGATACAAAGTGTATGAAACTTTCCATTTAGAGATGCTGGCACACTTAGCAGTGAATTTAGCCCCAGTTGAAGCAAGGCTATAAAGCATCTTGTCTACTGTATATTAAGATTATCATTTTTACATTCCTTGCTGACATAGCAAGCTCCTTGAGGAATATATTATCAGCTGCATTTGCAGCATTTTGGACAGCACTGACACAAGAAGACACTGTTTGAACATGCTCAGTCCAATGCCACTTTGACAGCACAGGCAGGGAGCCTCAGCACTCTGCTTCTGCCCCTCTGCCACCAAAGGCTGCCTTGCACCAAATCTGTGCCTCTAATCTGTGTGTTGAGTTGACCTAAGCTGTGACCCCCAGGCACTGCAGGGTTCAGCCTCAAAACATTCCAAGAATAAAACAAAAATTCTGTAAGGACAAAACAAAGGGATCCCTGCAACAGCACTTGCCACCATTTTCCCTAAAGGATCATAGATGTCCCTGAGCTTCCAAGAGAGGAGCCAGCTGGGTATTTTCAGTCCCTCCCTTTCCTGCAGGTGGGTTCTGAGATGCCCCAGTGAGAGCTCAGCCCCCAGGCCAAGCACCGCCCCCATCTCAGGTGCTGCACAGCTCTGCAGCAGCCAGGGAAAACCTGCCAAACACACCTGCCATGGGGATTGGGCAGGAGGGACGAGCTCAGCACCCCCAATTTGGAGCAGTTGCTCTACTGTCCATTCACAGGCACTCCCTGTAAATACTCCCTGGGAAGAGCTCTTGTCTTAGAAGGGGAGCCCATACCTGTGATCCGCTCTGTGATATCCAGAAGAGCTTGTCCACTCAGTTGACCCCATTGGTGGCTGAACTCTTTCATCAGTGATACTTTGTCTACAGGAGAAACACACATTTCTGCTCACTCTTCTGAGGTCATAGGAGAAAGGACAGTGGGGAGGGAAAGAGCAGGGCAGCCCCAATATATAAGCTCAAGTAGATTTCTGCTGATTTTTGAATCCTTTTCTTCTTTCCTTCCAGCCTATTTGTGAGGGGTTTAAATTCCCAAAGAAAAGCTCTCCTTTCACATTTGTAAATGCAAAGTTTTCTGCTGTACCAGGAGCTATGTTAAACATTTCACATCAGGGACCCCAAGAGTTCAACCACACATAAGCAGTGAAAGGGTTTTGCATTCCAGAGCAAACAGGAAGAAGACCAGACTTGGGATACAGAAAGGCACTGGGTCAGGCAGTTCATGAGTTCACAGAGCAGCTGAACTCAAGAAAGTGGAAATTCCCTTGAAGATCTGCCTCTTTAACACTCCATTTTTCAGGCATATTTCCCCAGTGCAGCAGTTTCAGAGCTGACATAAATCTCTGCAGCAAAGGAATTTAGAGCAGCCCTTGCTTGTGTACAGCCACCCTGCCCCCATGCAACACAGCATGTGGAACAAGGCATCACTGACAGCTTCATTTCTATCTGTTTGTTTTGAGGAAATTAACTTGGTGAATCACAATTTTTCCTTTGAAAAAAAGACAAAGAAGGAAGGTGGAAAATAGGCAGCTAATGCCTACAAATGTGGAGCCTTCCAGGAGGCTGCTCTGTAGAACCTCTGATGGGCCAGTGTCCCTTCATGCCAACAGCAAAGCTATTCATTTGGAAAGTCAAATGAGGTCCAAGGAAACTCCAAAAACCCCTTTGCCTCTGAATTGTAGCAAAGCTCTAGTCCAGGACCTCTTCTCCAGACAAGCAGCACAGAGCCAAGGGCTCCTGGCACTTTTGGGAAAGGCTGACACATTCAAGCCTGTTGGGGGACTGGTGTCTAAGGACTGCACCTCCACAGCTTCTGGTGAATGTGAGCTGGAGCGTTCCACAGGCAGCAAGAGCTCTCCAGGCACTCAGTGTTCTCTTGTGTCAGAGAGGCAGAGACACAGCTGAGGAGAGTCCATGTCAGGGGTCAGCCTTACCTAAATGAGCAATGGATTCTTCCAGAGCGTTCACAGCTGCAGAATGAACCCCAGGATCCTTTGAGTTCAGGTTCTTTAGTATTCCTTCCACCAAAAGGACGATCACTGGGTTCAAGTCATCTTCCAGGATGGCTATGATTTCTGCCAGCACGTCCAGCGCCATCTGCTTCACTTTCTTGTGAGTGTCAGATATTCTCAGGACAAAATCATCAAAAATCTGTGGAGAGAAGAAGCAGCATGAAAGCTGGATTGAAATGTCCTTGTTTGAAGAGGGGATGTAGAAATGAGCATTCAGTACCCAAGAAGGGTAAACACTATCTTTACCACATGGAATAGAGACAGGGATGGAAATGAGAAGCTGGAGTTGTGCCTGTGCAAGACAGGTTGGAGTTTACAGAAGTATCCTTTTAAAAATACTTGGTTTAAATCAACCCAGCCTGATCCTTCTCTCAACCATCCAAACCCATGTTGTGTCTAGAGAGTAACTGCCATGCTTTCAGTGGCTGGATTCCCTTCACTTCACCCAGCTGGGGGTAGGAGACAGCAGAAGTTACACCAGTGGAAAATTCTGTCATCATCTGATGAACAGCACCAATAGGCAACTGCTAGACAAATACAGCTGGACTGAAAGAACTTGTCCTGAAGCCTGGACCTGAATTAAATTGGTCTGGGTAAGAGGGACCAGCCTGTCCCAAACAGCCAGGATGTAGTGCCAAGACACACTGAATTAACTTTACTGCTACAAGTTGGGAGAGGAGCTAAAGGGAAGGAACAGTGAAGATACCCTACATACTTGGACAATGTTAGTGGCGACGAGCTTGGGGCTGCTTTTGCACAGGTCTAGGAGGAGTGCCACTCCTTCCATCCGTGCCTCAAACCCCTTGGCCTCCAGGAGATCGTAAAGCTTCTGGAGCGTCTCCGTTTCATCCCTGGCTGGAGGTAACGTGACCTGGGCTTTTGGACGCTGTAGGAGGCGTCCATCAGAGGTCGACTTCACCCTGGGAAATAAAACCAAATTCTGACTTGTTGGTTATATCTGGTAATATCTGCAGATAATTGTGAGCAAAACATCTAGAGGAGCTTTCCTAATCATGTGATCTCAAGCTAGAAAATCATGAGACTCTGAAAAACAACGTGGACCTCATAACAATCATTATGGGAGACTGCAAGTAACATTCTCGCCAGTGCTTACTCAGGAAAACCAAGGATGAGATGCATCTGATCTATCTTCAGATGGCTTCCCAAGCACACAGGTCACATTGTAGTGTGGGGAAAGAGAGACACTACTGCCAAGTTTAAATGCCTCCTCATATGGGAGGTCTGTGTCTTATAATAAGAAAGCTCATTACTCCAGAGAAGTGTCTCTGCACCAGGCATGACAATCTGGAACAGGAGCTCAGATGCATCTGAGCAGATGAACAGGGGCATATCTGAAGGATCTAGAAAATCAGTAACAGAGATAAAAACAGAAGCCAGACATCCCAGCACTACGTTCACATTAAGTTTGCTTTCCTAGAGACTAGATGCACAGCTAAACATACCCACTGGGAACAATTTTGGATCAACCTGCCTCTTCCATGAGCATGGGAAGATCCTAGCTATGCTACTGAGGCATGTGATCACTTTCCTGCCACCTCTGAACATGACAGAGCTAAATAAATCCTCTCTGTTATCAGAGGAGAACAAGTACAAGTAACTCTGCCACTGTCATGAAGAGACAGCAAGGACCAAATCCCTGTCTGAAATGCAGATTGCAGCACAGGGGGAAATCAACCAAACATCCTGTACATCAAGCAAATTATTTGAAGGACAGGAATATCAAGGCAGAATTGAGACACCTGTTGACCAAAGCTGCTCAGGAATTGTCTTGTTACTTACAACTTAAACTTGGTACTGTTTGAGGGTAAGAAAACCATGATTCAGCCAGGCCAAACCACTTGCATGGGAACTGCTTCTTTGGGGAACGGCATCTTACTTCTAGACTGGGACTTCTCATCAAAACACCCAGCTGAAAAATACTCCACTCAGATACAATAAAACTCGGGTTGAATTTACTTGTCTCAAGTCAGGCAGCAGAGATATGGCCCTCTCCTAGCCTGCACAACACTGCCCTTGCCACTGCTATGATTTTTCTGAGCTGCAACCAGTGGGTTTCTTTTTGTCGCCTAATTTTGTGGAAACCCCTCCAGAGAAGTTTGTTCAGTGTAATGCAGAAGTAGACATTATCATGGGGCATGTGTAGGGAAAGGAAACAATCTCTGGCCATGTCTGCCAGAAAGATTTTCCTGAGGAAGAGACATGTCCAGCCTGTCATGTGCTGTGTCACATCTAACGAAAGTGCTCAGTACCGCTGACTAGAAGGCAATGTGGTCTGGGGCTGCTTGGAGCCATCGCTCCTCTTCCTCACAGGGCTCTTGACAGAGGGGAGTTCACTCTTCTGCTCTTCCATCCCCTACAAAGACAGAGAGAAACCGCACGAATCTTTAGAATAGAAAATGGGAAATTCCCTGTTGAAAACACAAGTTAGAATCAGGATCACTACTACCAAGGCTTAGGGAAACATTTCCTAACTTACAGAAGGAAACAGGCCAGAGATTCAGTGATGCCAACTCTTTGTTTGCAATAGCCCAAGAAAGGTTATGGGTGCTGCCATACTGAGCAGCAGTTTAAAATCCCAAACTCATGAGTCTTGAGCATAAATGGGAATAATGCAAACTGGTAGGCAACAAGTGCTCTTACAGAAAGCAGCAGAAAAATTTGAACTCTTTGGGTTGAGAGGTGTTCCATTGTGTTGGAAGGCAGTTCAGTTCAACCTGGCTCTCCCTGTTCCTGCACAAAGGCACTCCCTTTTATTATGCAGATAAAAAAGAATAAAAAATTCCCCCCAAACAAACAAATAATTTTGCACCGGATGGTGCTGAATTCACCAAGCTTCTTCCAGCTCCACAGTCTTTGACAGGAGGGCAATATTCCCAAAAGACAGACAGTAACTGTAGTAATTAGGATCAACTTGGACATCTTTTGCATTTTTGGAAATGTTCTTGGCACTGCTGCTTCCAATGTCTTTTGCACAGACTCTGTTATCTTCAGAAGCACCATTCTCACTTAATTGCTTTACTGGGGGCAGAGTAGGGAGAGCACAGAGGGGGGTTACCCTTAAATGTAAACCCATTTTCTCCTCTTCCCCTTTCCTGTTTGTGACCAATATTCAAAATATTCAAAAGCCCACTTTTTCCCGAATAATATCAGTTCCTCTGTGGTCTGCAGATGAACAGGGATTAACAGCTCATTCCCAGGAGCAAAATGGTTCAGCAGAAGAGGAACGATATAAAGACAGGTTTGGTATGTTTGATCTCCTATTAGCAATGGCAATACTTGCAGAAAGGAGACATTTCTCCTGCCAAACACTTACTCTCTTCTTCATTCTTTTCAGAATATCTTCCAGGTCACGGGCAGGAACGGATCGCTCCAAAAGCATTTTACCTTCTTGGTGATTCAGCAACATCTTCACCATCTCCTGTCCATAATGCCTATGGAAAGATGGAAGGAAGGCGAAGGAAGGCAAAGGAAGGAAGGAAGGTGAAGGAAGGAACGAAGGCAGGAAGGAAGGAAGGAAGGCAGGCAGGAAGGCAGGAAGGAAGGCAGGAAGGAAAGCAGGAAGGAAGAAAAAGAAAGAAAAGTGAACAAACAAATGAAGACTGTTAGCAGAAGAGGCTGATACCTTAAAATCATCAGGTGCAATCCTTGCATAAGAAGGCATTGCCTACTCAGTAAAGAGAGAAAGAAAAACACCATTTCATTCTGAAACTGTGGGTGTGCTTCTGTGGAATCAAAGGATCCCACAGAGCATGGAAACCCATCTGCTTTGTTATAAGATCCTATTAGCAGTGCCTTGCTGCCATTGCACAATAATTTGCCTTTCTTTAACTGTCAGGGAAGCCAGAACAAAACATCTTATGCTTCCTATTAATAATTCTATATTATATGTATGCACAGGGGTACTAGTTTCTCTTGTGTCCTTGGCAGCTATTAATGGGAATTTAATCATCAAATTAAGGGAAATTGGTGGTTTGGGTTGATTTTGCCACTAGGAAACCACAATTTTCTTCAAGAAATTTGGAGGTCATCGACCCACAGATAACAGTATTCTAGAAATATGCAGAAGAGGTTTAGAAAGACTGGCTAAAGAGCCTTGAAGTATTTCTAGGAAAGCCTTAAGTTAATGAGAAATAGATGTTTGGATCCTTCAGTGATGAACATTAGACAACACTTTGTATTTGTGCACCTAAAACCAAAGAAAACTGTTTGACTGGCTAATCAGAGCTCTTTTGATCTCAGGAAGAATCCTTCAAGTTACAGGAAGTTGGCAATGCTCCTTCTTGCTGGACAACCTCAGATTACCCAGTAGTCATTTCCACAGGCAACCCAGAGCAGTGGTCACAGCACCAAGCCTGACAGAGCTGGAGAAGCGTTTGGACAATGCTCTGGGGCACATGGAGTGACCCTTGGTGTATCCTGCCCATGGCCAGGAGCTGGACTCGATGACCCTGATGGGTCCTTTCCAACTCAGGGTATTCTATGATTCTGTGGCCCTTACCCACACAACGACATGACAATATTTCCTGTGGTTTCCACTCTTCTGTGGTTTTACCTTTACAGACAGACCCTGACAGTTTTCCTGTGCTAGGAGGTGAACTGAAGATGGTTACCTTGTGTCCTGGTGACGGTCCTGAGCCAGTGTCCCTGCCGCGTGCACCAGCCTCCCAGCCCCGGCTGTGCCTGCGAGCTCCGTGACTCCAATTCTCTCCAGCAAGGACAGCAGCAGCTCGGCCGCACACTTCCGCACCTGCACGTGGCGGCTCCTGGGAAGGGAGAGCAAACACTGGGGCACAGGGACAAGGAGCAACAGCAGCACAGGCCTGGCCAGAGCGAGCTCCCTGTCATTGCTGGGGGAAGGAGGCCTGGGCTCTCCCTGACACTTTAGACACCTATAGAAGCTTCTGTCCTCAGATAAACCCAAAGTTAGCATTGCACACAAGGACTGCCTGCAAGGACGAGGGAGGAATTCAGTCTCCCTGCACTATGTGATACTCAATTTCTGTCCCACAATTTACTCTGAGAAAAATTAAAGACAGAGATCACATATGACTTCTTTAGAAATGAAAGACAATTCATGCTGACCCATCAGAGGGCACCAACTACACAGAGCTTCAGCAGGACTGAGGCTCTTTCCAGCCATTTATCCCCAAATCTGCAGACTTTTGGAAAAAAAAAGGCAGGGAAAACACGCTGTGGGCTGTGAAGTTGCAGAATATAAAGCAATGCAGCCTGTTTCTTCTGTGAGGCTTGGCAAGGGATACATCTGAATGTTTTACCCTATTCCAAAGCTGAGGAATGAGTGGCAGTCATTTTAGCCAGGTTGTCCTGTTCTAGAGAGTGTCTTTTGGCAATTATCAGGCCCAACACCAACACTCAAGGCAGCATTTGCATCAGCTGTTGCATAGCATTTGGCTTGTGAAGCTGTCTGTAAAATGATTCATCATCTCAAGGCTAACATGAAACACCAGTTTGAATTGGAAGTAGAGCTTCAAAGGCCAGGACAGTCATACAAGACTCCTTTTCACAGGAGCTGCACCTGCTGTGCAGGCTGTGCCACACCCAGCACATTCTCCCCCACGTGCTCCATGGCCCAGCAAGTATCCTTCTTATTTATTAAGTTAATAGGCATAATGAGGATTCATGATTTTTCCCAGGGCCTCTGTGGTTAGTAGCTGTGAAATATCAAAGAGCGCTCACAGCTGCAATTGCAATTCCTTTCCCACAAAAGCACAAGGCTCTATCCTTAGGCTTTGCAGGCACTTTCACTTCCCCACCATTCACCACATTTAGGCAACTCTGACAGACTGGGAGAACTCCAGGAAGCAGCAGGAAGCTGAGTCATAGGAGGTTTAGGTTGGATATCAGGAAAAGGTTTTTTACCCAGAGGGTGGTTGGGCACTGCAACAGGCTCCCCAGGGCAGCTGGTCACAGTACCAAGCCTTGACAGAGTTCAAGAAGCATTTGGACAAGAATCTCAGGCACATGCTGTGACCCCTGGGGTGTTTGTGCAAGGCCAGGAGCTGGACTCAATGATCCTGATGGGGCCCTTCCAACTCCCCATATTCTACAGTTCTGTGATCCTGAGAACACATGGGCTGCAGGAGGGCAGAAATAAGGGCCAAGAGGAAAGAAACGAGGAGGACTGGAGAATCCAGTCACTGAGCTGACAGAAGATGCAGGATGCAGGATCCTTTCCTCCCACCATTCCCATTCTTTCTCTCATCCCTTGTCCCACCTGCACGCTAGAAGGCGAAGAATATCACTACAAGAAGAACCTACCTGATTCCACTGTCCAGGAGAGAAGTCATTGCTCGTGCAGGAGTCACATTCTCCACCATGATCCTCAGGGTCTGGCTGGCTGCTTTCTCAACAAACTCTGGGGAGTTACGCAGCATCCGGAGAATGACCCGAACCACCTCATCCACCTCAGAGTCCATGTCCTGCTTCAAGGTGGCAAAAAACTCTCCCAGAGTGACAATGCCGAGTAGGACACCTTTGACCGGAGGGTTGGTCACCGGGGGAAGTCCATGAGGGGAAACTAACAATCACTTTGAAAAGGAACCAGTTGCCTTAGACAAAAGTCCTAGAAGTGATGACATGTCCCACTGTGTCCAGAGGAAACTGCAAAAGCACAATAAGAGCAAAAGAGCACAAGCACAGAAAGGAATTACTCTGGCACCAATTTTTCTGGCCTCAGACCTGCTTAGTGAAGGCCTAAAACTAAAAATTTCACTAAAGTGATTTACTTAACCCTTCTATAATGTCAATTGCTTTGATTTTAGGCCCTTGTATTTGAAAAACAAAGAACCAAATAAAAGCAAGGGCTGCTTTCAAACCATAAAGGCACAAGCCATAAGGATAAAGAGTCATGTGCTCCTGTTCAAAAAAGCAACACCAGCAGTTGAAGCACTCAGCCAGGAAACAGAAAAC
>NW_027635861.1:0-37561 GCF_903797595.1 Erithacus rubecula
TCTTCAGGTCAGAGCTGAGCAGATAGCAGTTGGTGTTGGGGTCTGTTCCCCACAACAGGGAAAGATCTGAGGGCAGAGAAACAGTTCCTGCAGGGATGGCTCCCATCAGCAGCCACATGGGTGGGGAGCTGTGTGAAACTCCAATGAAATGTCATGGGAGAGAGAACTTGGAAAGCTGCTGTGATCTCCAGCAATGCAGACACCTTCCCCTGAGCCAGACCCTCTGGTCTCCTCTCCCAGCCAGCAGAGCCTCTGCCCCCAGGGTTGTGTGTTGCAGGACAGGAGCTCCCTGTGCAGTGAGAGCTGTGGCACAGCAGGGACACATCTCTCCTGATGCATGGTCATTTCCCTCTGCCCAGCACAGCACCTGAGAGTGGCTGCCCCAGGATTTTACTCCCTGGGAGGAGCAGGGCTGTGATGGGTGAGAAGGCTTTCCTGAGTGCCCAGCTGCCTCTGCTCTCCCTGCTTGCCTCTGGAGGAGAGTCACAGAGGTTTGATGTGTTTTTCCAGCTGGTTGTGCTGCAGTTCTTCTTGCCCTCAGGGCCCTGGCAATAAGGGGTTGTATCTTGGTTTGGACGACAGGTGTTTGCTAAGAAAGACAGGAGCTTCTCTTTGAAATGGAGAATATGAACCTTCTCCCTCTGAATTATTATAGTTTTTTATATTAAGCAGCTTTTAGGCAAAGATATGGGAATTAGGAGTAACAGTTCTTTTTTTGCTAGGAAGATTGAAATAGAAATACAGTATTACAAAGAACAACTCTGAAACACTCACTCAGAGTCAGAATACAACCTGGCACCCTGTCAGTCAGGGTGTTGGTAGCAGTCTGATTAAATGGTGGCTGCAGCCCTCCTGGAGTGACGGGTATGGTTCAGTTGAAACAGTGCTTTTGCAGGAGGCTGCAGGGTTTTTTGAAAGTTTAGTGATGATGTGGAAAGGTTTGTCTTTCCTCTGGAATCCTCTGGCTACCTTGGTCTTCAAAATTGAAGTTTTTTATCTAGGTAGGTAATGCTAGGCTCTTCTTCTTGGCTGGAGCATTTCCCAATGGGATGATGTAATTTTATCAGTTATACAGTGGGACTGAATGGCCTGTCAGCAGATGGTATCTTCCTGGAGGGAGGATGGGTTGTGGAAAACATAACACTTGGTTTTAAAGATGGCCCGTTAGCAGATAATATGTCTCTCTGAGATAAGGATCACCACCCAGCTTTACCAAATGGTGATAGAATGCACAGTTCTGGTCACATCATGTGTTGCAACCCAAGACAGGGTGGTATGGCACAAGGGGTGGGGCTGTGGAGGGCCTGCTTAATTCTTAATTGCTCTGCATTAAGAATCCTGGAAACCAGGGGTTTTCCTAAGGGCAAATGATGCTCATAACCCCTGGTCCCACACAGAGAGGGCTGTCTATTGTTCAGGGGGTTTAAATGCCCTGGAGAGGGAAAGCAGGATTTGGGGAAGGTGCTGTTGCTGCTGAGCATGATCAGGAGAAGGAAAAGAAGCTGCAGGAAGAGGAGATGCTCACTGCCAAGTCTGATTGTATGGGGAGGCTTCAGGCAGAGCTTGGTGATGGAGATGAGAGAGAGGGAATCTTAGAGGGAGAATGTCAGCGTGTAGAGTCTATAGCCCTAAACCAAAGTGAACCCAGAGATGATGGTCAGGGTGGGCACACACTGCTACCAAACAGTGCCCTACACGGTGACTGAGATACCCTAGTGATTTCAGGAGCAGTTAAATGAAGAGGTGGGAGATCCTGTAAGTATTCCCAGCCTGAATGTGGAGGTTGTGTCTGCACTAAGCCAAGCACAAGCCATAGGTGAAAGTCCACAAAGATCCTTTACATGGTGGTTTAGTTATTTACCAAGCCAAATTCCATCCAATCAAACAAAGCCATGTCTCTGCCTGGGTGCTACAGGACTGGGCCAGGAGAGAAGGAATTAAATGTATCTTTCACCAAACAAGCCAGTTAAGCTTAAGCACTGCACATGGTGACTGGTTTTCATGGATTATCCACTGCTGGACCAGTGACTTGAATATATTTGGGCAGTTCTTTGTGGGTAGCTGCCAGTGCCCATGATAAACAGCATTGTGTCCACATGAATGAAATGGTGTGAAAAATCTATTTACTGTTACAAGCAGCACCTTTTAACCTCTTAACCAGGTTAATTCTCTACATCCAATAATAAACAAAGAAGTGCTGATATTTTCACAAGGTCTCTCTTGATCATTTTTGAGAGTTTTGGGAATCTGGAGATGTCCAACCTGACTGGATGCTGGCTAATTTTTCCAAGAGGTCAGAAGGGTGACCCTGGACACTACAGGCCTGTCAGTGTCACTTCAATGCCTGCTCATATGATGGAGAAGGTTATTCAGTGAGGCATTGAAGAACATCTGGAGGTCAATGGAGTCATTGGTCACAGGCAATGTGGCTTCAGGAGAGGGAAAGTCCTGCTCAATCCTGCTTGCCTTTTACAAGAGTGGAATCCATGGAGTTCATGGAGACAGCTGATGTCGTCTTTTTGAATTCCAGTAAAGCTTTAGATGCTGTCTCTACCAGGATCCCTCTGGAGAAAGTGTTCCAGCCCCCAGCTGGATAAACATGCCATGTGATGGTGAGCAGCTGGCTCACAGGTCAGGCACGGGTGACAGCGCCTGGGGTGACACCAGACTGGCGACCTGTCACCAGTGGGGTCTGCAGGGCTCCACCCTCAGCCCTGTGCTCTTCAACATCCTCATGAAGGACCTGGATGCAGGCCTTGAAGGAATAGTAAGTAGTTTGCAGACAGCACTAAATTGGAAGGAGCTGTTGACTTGCTCAAGGGCAGAGAGACCTTAAGAAATCCGAGAGAGGGGCAATCATCAACCACATGAAGTTTAACAAGGCTGAGGCACTTGCAGGACACCCCATAGCAGTCTGCAGCTTCCTCCTGAGGGGCACTGGAGGGGCAGGCACCAACCTCTGAGCTCTGCTGAGCAGTGAGAAGACCCCAGGGAACGGCTTGAAGCCAGGGCAGGGTCAGGCTGGAGATCAGGAGAAGATTCTTTGCTCAGAGGGTGATGGGCACTGAGCGGCTCCCGAGGTAACGGTCCTGAGCCACGGCTGCCAGAGCTCCAGCAGCATTTGGACAATGCTTTCAGGACCAGGGGCAAGTGTTGGGGTGTCCTGTGCAGGGCCAGCAGTTGGCCTTGATGGCCCTTGTGCATCCCTTGCAGTTCAGGATGCTGCATTATTGGTTGCAAATCCCTGCAGGAAGTGCCATGTGCTGAAGCACCAGGGGGCAGTTCCTGGCTCCTGGGCGAGGAACAGACTCCAGCTGCCTGCTCTGCAGTTAGAGATCCCCATGAAAACATTTTGGGTTTCTGTGTTCTGAAAGGTGGCACCACGTGCACAGCAGTGTGTTGGCCTTCAGTTCCACACTCTTTGTGTCTAGAGTCGGGCCAGGAATGCCCCATGGTGGGGTGCTCCTTCCCTACAGTCACTTCCACGGCGGGACCAGAGCTGGAGTTTGGGGAGCAAGCTCCAGATCCAAGCACCATCCCTTCAAACCACAGAATATTAAAGTAACTCCTTAGGAGTGCCAGGGGAAGGGGAAATTCGGGGGAAGGGGAGACATGGCAACACCCCAACATGCCCTCCAAATTGTCCCTCTGCACTCCCAAAACCTGCCCCTGTTCATCCCCAAAATGGCTTCAAACTGCCCCATAACTTTTGCATGGGTTGGAGGTTGTGGGGGAGGCATCAGGACCATCCCCCTCCTCGTGTCTTAGCAGCTCTGTGCCCATCTGAGAGGAGGAGTGGGGCTGGGGGTGCAGGGGGTCTCTGTGTTGGAAATGATACAACTTTGAACATTTTAAAATGTAACTTTAATCACGGGTTTATTCACCTATGTCCAGGGGGAGGGGAATAGAAATTTCTCTCCCAAAACCTCTGTTCACTGAAGCTCAGTGAAGCCAAATCAGCTTAACAGTAACAAAATGGAAGAGCCAGAACACAAAGGAGATAAATGCACATTCACAAAATCAGCCCCTGGTGGATTTTGTATTTTTGCCTAGTTTGGTAGTTTGTTTTCACATGGTTTTGTAGTTTGCCTACATTTCTGTATCTTTCATTTTACAATTGAGTTTTCTTTACTAGATTACTCCTTAAACTCTAACTACCAACTTTTATTTTGGTTTGTAATCAATCAATTTGTAGCATTGTTTTAATTGCTATTTTGATCACTAGGTTGTCAAACATTGATAAAGAGGGACTGTAAAAATGAGCAAAGCTCGACAGATCTGACTTCATTGGGAGTTCCTCCTGCCCAAGTCCATCTCTAGAAGTCACCAGGTGTCTGGTGTCCATAAAAACCTCCAGACCAGCACAACCAGCCACCCTCATAAAACCCCAAACCACCAAGATTCAGCAAAAAACCTCCCACCCAGGAGTTCCCCCTCTCTGGTCTAACCACTTTGGAATTCTGGGGGTCCCTCCTGTCTGGGCTTCTGCAGCTCCAGGGTTATTGGTATCCCCTCTCTCTGGGCTACTCCTGGCAATCCCAGAGATTCCCCTTCTCTGGGCCCCCCGTGGGTGTCACAGGGGCTCCAGGGCCTCTCCGGGGTGCCCCTTCAGGGCCCCGGGGAACCCACGGGTCTCCCTTGTCCATGGTCCCAACATCTCCAGGCTGCCGGGGTTCCCCAGTCCGGGCTCCCCGTTCCAGGGTGCCGGGGGTCCCCCTTATGGGGCCGTTGTCCCCCGCAGGCCGCAGAGGGTCCCCCGGCTCCGGTGCCGCCCTTCTCCGCTGTGCCGAGCCCCAGCCCCGCCGGTGCCGGGCGATCGCCAGGCGGCTCCGGGCTGACAATGCAGCGCCTGAGCCGGGCAGCCCAACCCCAGCGCGGGAGGGTCCCACGCATCCCCCGGCCCAGCGCCGGGGCTGTGCCGGCCCAACAGCGGCACCCCCAAAACTCTGCCGGCTCGGAGCCGCCGAGCAGGCGCCCGGCCCTTGGCCCCGAGCACAGAGCTCTGCCCGGGGCTCCCGGGGAAAGGCGGCGGCGCTCGGCAGCGGCCCCAGCCCGCCCAGCCCGCGGCAATTGCCCCGCACCGGGACAAAATCCTGCCCCAGAGGAGCCGCTCGCAGCGCCCGCCTGCGGCTCCTCCGAGCCCCAAAGATCCCGGCAGCTGCCCGTGCTCACCGCCCGCTGCGGGTGCCGCAACCAGCCACAGGATTCGCTGCATGCAATCTCTGCTATCTCTGCCTGCATGGGCAAAACCAGCTGCTGCTGACAATCGCAGAGAATCCGAGCTCAGACTGAACGGCTCCCACCCGAAATGCTGCATTCAGTTCTGACACACCATTAAGAAATCCAAGAGCAAAACAGACAGCTGATTACAGAATCCTGCAAAATCACATCCGAGAACATTTTGGTATAAATTCACAAATATGAACAGAAGGTGAGAAATCCAACAAGGTTAGAAAACAAGCTTTGAGCACTGGAATTAGAAGAGCTCAGGCAATGCATTGGATTGGAATGAGCCCTCTCTTTCTGACATGTGAGCAATGCCATCCAATTTCCCAAACCAAGGAAATGGTGAACCCTGGCAACAGCGACTTCAGACACAGCAGTGACACAAAACAGGGTAGGGCAAGCAACAGACAAAATTCTAAGTTCCACTTACAATTAAAAAGTTTTGTTTTGCGTTCTGCTATAGCCACAATTAATATAGGTCCAAAAGATTAAAACAACCTGCAATAATTATAATAATAACAACACAAAAAACTGTAATACTATTAGACATAATAGATATAATAGAAATAATAAGAATTAATAATGGTAATAAAAACCCTTCCACACATATACTAGGTTTGCAGAGCCAGGCTTCGGTACAGGGGGGTCACCAGGAGCCCCTTCTGTGAGAGGCTGCTGGAAGCAGCTGCTCCTCCATGTCCTGCAGAGTCAGCACCAGCCAGTGCCAGGAGGGACCAGAGCTGGCCAAGGCTGGGCCAGTTAGAAAAGGTGGAAACACCTTTGGGATAACAAAATAAAGAAAAAGAAAATCGATTATTGTGTAGCTGTAACTGTGGCCAGGGAAGAGCAGGATGAGAACATGAGAGAGGAACAAGTGTGCACACAGGCAGGGCAGGGCAGGAGGAGGGGCAGGAGCTGCTCCAGGAGCTGGAGCTGATTGCCCTGACATTCCATGGTGCAGTCTGTGCTGAGGCAGCCGGGCCCCTGCAGCCCATGGAGGGCACGGAGTGCAGAGATGCACCTGCAGCGCCTGGAGGAGCCCGTGCCGGAGCAGGGGGATGCCTGAGAGGAGACTGGGACCCCATGAGAAACCTGTGCTGGAGCAGGGACCTGGCAGGGACCTGCAAACCCGTGCAGAGAGGAGCCCAGGCTGCAGCAGGGTCCTGGCAGGAATTGTGAGCCCATGCAAGTGTGACCCACGATGGAGCAGTTTGTGAAGAACTGCTGCCTGTGAGATGAACTCACCTTGGACAAGTTCATGGAGAAGAGTCTCAGGGAGGGACCCCTTGGTGCAGCAGGGGAACGACTCCTCTCCCCGAGCAGCAGGAGAAACAACACATTAACTGAGCAGAACCCCCATTCCCTGTATCCCTGCACCCACTGGGGCAGGTGATAGGGCTGGGAAGGAGGGAGAAATGGGCAGAAGGTGTATTTTAAGCTTTATTTTACTACTCGCTATCCTGTTCTGATTAGGAGATCAAGATATTCAGTTAGTATCTCTAATTATGAACCTGTTTTTCCCATGATGGCATTTGCTGAGTAATCAGTCCCAGTCTCTATCACAACCTATGAAACCTTCATTCTGTTTTCTCTCTCCTGTCCATCTTTGGAGGGGAGGAAGAGAGCAGCTCTGATGGGTGATTGAAATCCAGCCAGGGTCAATTGACAACACTTCCTTTCTCTCATCCTTTCTTTCTTTTCAGAGGTCACAGTGCAGAGGCTGAGTGGAGCTTTGATGGGGGGAGTGAAGGTGCTGGGGAACAGCAGGGACAGGAGCCCCAGGAATGTGGGACAGGCATGAGAGGGGCCCAGGCAGCTGGCAGGGGGCAGCAGGACAATGACCCTGACAAGGTCAGGTGCACAGGGCAGATGTTGTGGAATCTGGCAAACCTGGGGCCATCCAAATACACCTTGACTGTGACAATTAATGCTGATAACAACCCAGAGACAGTGGGTTCTGTCACCAACAAGCTCAGAAATCATGAGAGTGTGATCAATGGCTCGAGGCAGGCTCATGTCTCTGCTGTGGTTAAGGAGTTCAAAGAGGAGTTTAAGGAAGAGATGAGGGAGATAAGAGAAGAGGTGAGGAAGATCAGTGCAGCATCAGTGCAAGTCACAGGCCCCAAAGTCAGAGCCCAACATCCCTCAGCCAGGGAGAGAGGAGACACCCCACGAGCTCACCTGTGGTTCTTTTTGCACAACCATGGGGAAATCATGAAAAGGCAAAATGAGAAACCCACTTCTGTGCTGGCAGCACGGGTGCAACAACTCAGGGAGGGAAGCACTAAGAGAGGGAGTTCCACTCAAGTGAAGGCAGTCTCAGCCTCCCATGACCAAGCTGCCAGGTATTACAGAAAGGAAGATGAGCTGTGGAATCCTCTTAAAAGAACCTCTAGTATGGATGCCCAGGAAGGAAATGATAACCAGGGTTAGAGGGGCCCTGCCTCTAGCCAGGGAGAGGCACAGGACAGCCAGGTCTTTTGGATGGAGTAGATTCAATGGCCTGGCACATCAGAGCCTTTAGTTGATCCTGGTGCACAGTGTACCCCAATGCCACTGGGACATGTGGGGGCAGAACCTGTTTCCATTGCTGGGGTGATGGGGGATCACAGGAATTGACTCTGCTGGAGGCTGAAATGAGCCTGACTGGGAAGGGGTGGCAGAAACATCCCAGTGTGGCTGGCCCAGAAGCTCCATGAATTCTGGGAATACTCTTCCTCTGGAATGGCTATTACAAAGACCCAAAGGGACTCAGGTGGGCTTTTGAAACAGCTGCTGTAGAGGCAGAGGGCATTGAGAAATTAAACACCTTGCCTGGACTATCAGAAAACCCATCTACAGGAGGTTCCTGAAGGTGAAAGTGCAACAAGCACCAATTGCCACCTCAACAGCACACAGCCAGCAGCATCAGATGAATCAAGATGCCATTATCCCTATCCATAAAATTTTGCTTAGAAAGTTAAAGGGTGCTCAGTAAAACACACTCACCCTTCAACAGCCCCAGTTTGCCTGTGGCGAAGTCTGACAGACAATAGAAATTGACTGTAGCCTATTGTGCCTTGAATGAAGTGATTCCACTGTGGGAGCTAAGACAGAGGGCTGTGGATTTAATTAGCATAAGCAGCTTGATAACCAAGATGCCTTGGCAAGAGCAAACAGAGCTTTGAAGACTCCATGAAGTTTGGACCAAGACTGGTGACAGGAAAGAAGAAGGAATCAAGTAGAAATGTTGCGAAATGTGTAAGCTTGTCTGTGTGATGTTTAACCCAATGAATGCAGTAAAAAATAACCAGCTTACCTAGAAATGAAATATAAGCACATGAAGCTGAGAGTAAATTTGGATTCTGATCAGCAGTCAGCAGACCCCCTCTCTCTCCCAGTCGTTGATTCTCCAGTGCTGAGCGCTGCCGTGCCGGACACGCTGGATCTCCAGGAGGAGCTGGAGCCCAAGGCAGCAAAGTGGCTCCATTGACATTGCCAATGCATTTTTCTCCATTCCTTTGGCAGCAGAGTGCAGGCCTCAGTTTGCTTTCACCTGGAGGGGCGTGCAGTACACCTGGAACCGACTGCCCCAGGGGTGGAAACACAGCCCCACCATCTGCCATGGGCTGATCCAGGCTGCACTGGAAAAGGGTAAAGCTCCAAAACATCTGCAATACATCAATAACATCATTGTGTGGAGGAACAGGGCAATAAAAGTATTTGAGAAAGGAGAGAGGATTATCCAGATTCTGCTGGAAGGAGGTTTCCCCATCGAGAAGAGCAAAGTCAAGGGACCTGCCTGAGAGATCCAGTTCCTGGGAGTAGAGTGGCAAGATGGACAGAGCCAGATTCCCACTGAAATGATCAATGAGATCATCACAGTGTCTAAAGCAACCAGCAAGAAGGAAACACAAGCTTTCCTAGGGGCCATAGGAATGCATTCTATAAAAACCTGAGTGCAGCCACATTGTGAGCCCTCTCTACTTGCTCACCCTAAGAAGAACAATTCCAGCTGTGGCCCTGAACAGCAACAAACCTTCACCCAGACCAAGCAGAAAATCGCTCATGCAGTGCCCTTGGCCCAGTCAGGATGGGACCACAGGTGAGGAATGTGCTTTACTCTGCAGCCAAGAACAATGGCTTGTCCTGGAGCCTTTAGCAGAAGGTGCCTGGGGAGACTCCAGGCCGAGCACTAGAATTCTAGAGTCAAAGTTACACAAAGTCTGAAGCAAACTACACTCACCGAAAAAAAAAAAAAAAAAGTTATCCGACTACAGTAAGAAAGTTCAAGCCACCTCAGAAAAAAATTCCACAACTCCTCCTGGCACCCTGACTCCTGGTGCAGGGGTGGATGTTTAAAGAAAAGGCTCCTCTACCCACCACGCCACCCACACCACATGGAGCCCATGGATTGCTCTCATCACACAGCACGGCCGGATTAGAAACACAAATCACCCTGAAATTTTAAAAACAATTAAAACTGGCCACAAGACAAAAACTTTAGTCTAACTAACAAAAAGGATCAGAAACAAGTAACCCAGGCTAAAAAGCTCCACCATACAACCAACTACCAGCACAAGAAACACGCTGTGCTCTTGTCACTGACAGTTTCTGTCTCATGGTTGAGATGAACCAGAAGTGGAAAGTGGCCCCAGGGAGCCCCACACGACGAGTCACACAAGCTACTGAAGGAGAAGGTGAATCAAGTGCACTTGCTGAACTCAAAGCCATTCAGCTGGCCCTGGACACTGCTGAAAGAGAGAACTGGCCACAGCTCTACCTTTATACTGAATCATAAATAGTAACCAATGCTCCGTGGAGTTAGCTAGAAAAGTAAAAAAAGGCCAGCTAGCAACATAAAGGAAAACCAATTGAGGCTGCTGATGAGTGGAAAAACATTGCCACTCAGACAAACTATCTGTAAAAGTCCATTTTGTAGATAGGCATGTCCCCAAAAGGTAGGTAATAAAAAACACCAAAAGAACAAACAAGTAGATCAAGCTGCAAAAATAGAGATGGCACAAAAAAATTTAAATTAGCAACATAAGGGAGAGTTGTTCCTAACTGAATAGAACCATATTGCCTCAAGCCATCAAGGCAAAAATGCCACCTCTAAGTAGGCACAAAACTGAAAAGTAGATTTAACCATAAATAGAATTTCTCAAGTTATCCATAACTGTAAGACATGTGCTAAAATCAAGCAAGCCAAGCCGATAATGCCTCTCTAATATGGGGGGCAGTATTCCAAATATAAGTATAAAGAAGCCCAGCAAATGAACTACATCACACTGCCTCAAACCCCCAAGGCAAGTGCTACGTGATCACGATTGTAGAAGCCACCACTAGATCATTAGAAACCCACCCTGTACCTCACACTACTACTCAAAACACCGTCTGAAGCCCAAAAAAGCAAGTCCTATAAAGACACAGCACCCCTGAGAGAATCGTCAGACAACAGGACCCATTTCAAGAACAGTCTTAGAAACACCTCAGCCAAAAACCAGAATATTGAATAAATATATAATATCCCTTATCATAAATCAGCTGCCAGGAAAGTTGAACAGTACAACAGACTACATAAAATTACCCTAAAGGCACTTGGTGGGGAGGCCTTCAAAAATTGAGAAATGAACTTAACAAAAGCAACCTCAATATTTAACACCCAAGTCCATCAATCAAGCAAGTCCTGCCCAGTCTGAACCCTTGCACACAGTGGAAGGGGATAAAGTCCCTGTAGTACATAAAAAAGGTATTTTAAGGCTGTTTATATTAGTCTAACCTCAAGCAAAGGCATAACCTACCTAAATAAAATCCAAAATTTGAAACATCAGAGCAACCTTTTCCCACTAAATTCCCAGTGGAAGACCAGGACCATCTTCATCACCACTAGACCTTAAAAAAGAAACTACACCTTTCTCCAAAATCATGTTTCAACAAACCACATCTGTCACTCCAGGAAAGCTGTAGTCAGCATTTAATCACACTGCTAGCAACACCCTGACCAACAGGCGTTAGGTTGTATTACAACTATGTCACTGTTTTGCTTGTTGTATTACTATATTTTTATTTTTATTTTCCCATGGAATAACTGTTATTCCAATTCCCATCTTTGCCTCAGAGCTCATTAATTTCAAAGTTACATTAATTTAGAGGGAGGGAGTTTACATTTTCTGTTTCAAGAGAGGCTCCTGCCCTCCTTAGCAGACACCTGTCTTTCAAACCAAGACACTGCACTGCTCCATCTCCATCCCCCACGGCAGGATGATCCCCAGTGACCCCCAGTGGGCAGAGCCCCAGTGGTCCCAGGTGATCCATGTTGGGAAGACACCTGGCTCCCCATCCTCCTGGCTCCCCATGGCCTTTTCTTTCTGGATTTTCTTTGCCCTTCGCAAACACACAAAACTGGGGTAAAAATAAATAAGTTGAACTAAGATGTGGAAGGGGACATGGGGGGATCTTCCCAGGGATAAGAGAGATGCTGGGTGCGAGGGAGTTGAGGGTTCCTGGGAGGGACTGGGGGGTTGCTCAGGGCTTTGGCACCCCAGTCCCAGCAGCTCCAGCTGCACTGGGAGATCCTGGTGGATGTTCTGGGACAGTTGATCAAGGACCCCCTGCCCTGGAACTGTCCCCATGTCCCCCTGCCCATTCCCCTGTCACCTCACTCCCAGTCCCATCCTGCTCCCATTCCAGTCTGGATCCCATTCCCTCTTTCATTCCCTGTCCCATATTCTGTTTGGTTGCCTTTCCCATATTTCCAGGTCCATATTCCTTGTCCTGTTCCTATTCTCATACTCCCATATTCCTATTCTCTCATTCCCATACTTCCATTTCTATAATCCCTGTCCCATTTCATAGTTCCCACTCCCAGTTCTACTCCCGTATTCCCATTTCCAATCCTGGTCCCATCTTCCTAATCCTCATCCTGTATTCTCTCTCTGGTTGCTGTTTTCACATTCACCGTCCCATTCCGTGTTCCTTTGGGCATTGCTCATGGCCCCCAGCTGGCCCCAGCAGCCCATCCTGCCAGCAGCCCTGGGCTCAGAGCCCTCCCTCCTGCTGGGGCCGTGCAGGGGCCATGGGCCTGCCCCAGGCTCCTGTTCTGCCCCAGGAGCAAGGCTGCAGCTCCAGCCTTTGTGCCCTGGGCCGCAGCAGCCCAGGGCAGGCCCAGCTGCAGAGCTCCCAGCCCCGATGGGTTCCACTGCAGCACTGCTGAACACTGATCCCCATCCCAGATTCTCTCCCCGCTTGCTGGCTGCACACTCCCTGTCCTGTTCCCATATTCCCATCCCAGCTCCCATTCCCGGTCTCTATCCCCATTCCAGGCCCCGTTCCCGGTACCTCTGCCGTATTCTCGGCCCTGTCCCTACTCCCGGACCCGGTTCCCTCCTACCAGACGCCGCCGCCATCGCTCTCACATGACCGGGAAAACCGCGCGCTGCTCGAGCCCACCAATCACAGCGCGCGATCGCTCCTTTATTTGCATAACCACGCCCTTGTGCTTGGCCCCGCCCACCGCCGCCTGTAGCCGCGTCCCGGCGCTCCTTGCTCTCAATGCTCCCAGTAAGAGCGGTACTGGGGGGGAAAGCGCTCCCAATTCCTTCCCAGGGCTCTCAGGATCGCGTGCGGTGCTCCCAGTACCGCTCCCAGTGCTCCCACTATCATTCCCATCGCCGCGCGGGGCGAGGCCGCTTTGGAACCTCCCAGAGCAGAGCGCGGCTGCTTTTGGGTGTCAACACCTGCCCGGGCCGAGCGGGGTACAGAGGGGGAGCGGGAGGAAGAGGAGGAGAGGGAGGAAAAGCAGGGACCCAGGAGAAGCAAGAGCAGGAGCAGGAACAGAAAGAGGGGGAGTGGGGGGAAAAGGAGGAGCCGCAGAACCTCGCGCGTAGCCCGGCCGCCCCCTCAGGCGGCAGCTCAGCGGGTACGGCAGCATCAGCCCTCCCCTGGGAGAGGAGGTTAGCGGGGAGGGGGCGCTGGCCACAAATCCATCGCGGGACTCTAGGGGGACGGCTTTTTCCAGGGCAGGGGATGTTTGGATCTTTGGAGCCAACAGCTGAGCTGGAAATGCCCCTGAATGGATCGTGCCGGGTCCCATGTGGCGGTCACTTTTTACCGGCGGGGAGGGGGCAATATCGGCTGTGGGGCTCCCCGGGAGAGCCGGGGGGGAAGGCGGGAGCCCCGGAGCGGGGAGAGCGCAGATGGGCGATCCCGGAGCCGGGGGACCCCCGGCAGCCTGGAGGGGTGCGGGAGGTTGGTGCTGAGCGGGCTCCGGGCCCCCGAGGCTGAAAGGGGCGCTGACTGCTCCAGCTGCCCTTGGCCAGCGCCACCATCAAACCCAACGTGCTCAGCCCTTGTTTTCCCCCCCAAACCAGGATTTCCCATTCCCAAACCTTGGCCGAAGGAGGAAGAAGAAGCCGTGAGGAAGATGGTCCGGGAACCCGAGGCAGGTGAGCAGAAAGTCACTGCCTCTTTCCCCCTGTGTCCTGCTCCATCTCCCAGCCCAGCACAGCCCCGGCTGCAGGACAGCCCCGCTGTGTGCGCTGTCCTGACGGGGACGCAATGGGGGAATCTCCTTCCCTCTGGTACGAAGGCAAATCCCATCCTCTCCTTGTCCTTCCTCGCCCAGACAAGGAGCAGAGGATGGAGACTAGGGAGGACAAATCCCCGCAGCAGTGTGTCCTCAGCTGTCCCCCCGTACTACATGGACTCGGTGCTTGCCATCCTGGATGCGCACAGGCCCTCGTCTCCCTGCCCCGGGCCTGTGGATCTCCACTTCCAAGAGATTCAGAGTTGGCCCGGCTGCCAGGGGACACTGGCACTCCAGTTCGGTGGCCTGGTGATGTTGGTGGGAGGGGGTTTGGTGTCATCTTCGGACCGAATGTGGGTCTTGTCCACTCTGCAGTGAAGAGCAGCCAGGGCCAGGGAGCCTGGGATGGACACCAGAGCCATGGATCCCATTCTGGATGGACACTGGTCTGGATAGATATCAGAGCCATGGATCCCATTCTGGATGGACACTGATCCAGATGGACACCAGAGCCATGAATCTGCAACGTGGTGGGTGCGGGGTTGTGCAGAATCCTCAGGGGGATGATGAGGGGTGGAAGTGGCCAGGGCTGACCCCAAAAATGCTGTCACCTGCCGTCCTGTAGGATGTGGGCCATGCCCTGCTTTGGGGCACTGGTGACAAACTGGTGGGTGGCAGTGACAAAAAGCGCAGGTGCCACCTCGGAGATGGCACAGCGAGGGGGTCCTGTGCACCAAGCCCCCGCCCCTGAGGGTGACAAAGGGGGATCAGTGGCGTTCCTGAGGAGAGTCCCCCTGTGCCTGCGGCATGGGTTGGGGGGCACCCATCACCCTGTCCCCCTGTCACTCTGTTCCTCTGTCACCAGAAGGGGTGGGGCCTCAGGGGGGCTGGTGTGGGCACTCACTGGGTGGGGACCTCTTCCCTGGTGGGCAGGGACATCTCGAGAATTTGGGACTCCACAAATTAGGACCCTTCAAGGTGGGGATGCCAGGCTGGGAGTGCACCCCCACCACCCCCGAATCCACCCCATGGACCTCTCCAAATTATTTTCTCTATCTCATCATTCCAAATTCAGCCCCCTCAAATGCCTCTCCTGTTCCATTGACCCCAAATCCAAGCCCAAAATTCTTCTCCCCATCCCACCACCCCCAAATCCAACCCCTGGACCTTCCAAAATTACTCCCTCCATCCCACCGCCATGTAATGCAGCCCCTGGACCTCCTAAAATGAATTCCCCCCACCACACATGGAGGTGGAAGCCCCGCCGGACACTCCCGAGCCCCCTGCCCTACCGAAGACCTGCAAATGGCACACCGTGACCACTGCCACACCCAGAAGGACTCTGAAAGGGATGGGGGATCCCCGGGGAGCCGGGCTGGGTGCGGCTGCAGGGCTGGAAACTCTGCTACAGCCACTCTGACACCGACAGCAACAGGGCTGGTGACAGGGGTGTCCCCAAGGCCAGCATGTGCTGGTCACTGTTCCAGAGGGCATTTTCCACCCCTCCAAGGCATCCAAGAAGCCACGGGGATGTGAGGGGATGAGGCCACATGAATTTCAGCAGTACCTGCACTCCGTGGGCAGGAGGAGTAGACGTGCTGTCCCCGGGGCAGGTGAGAGGGTACAAGGGTGGGAGAGTGGGGGAAATTTTGGGGTGATGGGTGGGGGCTGATGATTTTTGGGGTGATTACAATGGGTGGGGGGTGATGATGGGTGGGGGATGATGAGGATGATTTTGGGGGTGGTGGGTGATGGGATGATGATGATAGGTGGGATTGATGAATTTTGGAGTGATGATGGGTGGGTGGTGATGATGATGGTGGGTGGGGGGTGATGAATTTCGGGGTGACAAGGATGGCTGGGGGGTGATGGGGATGGTTTGGGGTCATGGTTTGGGGAAGTGATGACTTTTAGGGTGATGTTTGGGAGGTGATGGATTTTGGGGCATGGGGTGGGAGGTGCTGGCCTGGCACAGCCACCTGGAGTGCCTTGTTCCCCCCCTCATCACTCCCATGTCCCCACATGTCCCCAGGGGACAGTGGCACCGGGCCAGGTCCTGCGGCTCCGGCACCAGGACCCAGCCAAACTGACTTGGCACTTGTGGGGCCACCCATGGGGTGGGCATGGAGCCACCCTAGCCTAGCCCCACACCTGGCCTGTCACTGTCACACTGCCACACCTGCCAGCATTTGCAACCCATGGACACGTGTCCCCTGGCCCTGCCATGCTCGAGGTGGCACCTCCATGAGCATCACAACACCTGTGGTGCCACCTCCATGGCCACCTTGGTGTCATCATACCCATGGTGGCTGCTCCATAGCCACATGTGCCCTTGTGTCACCACAGTCATGGTAGCACCTCTTTGGCCATGTGTCCCCTCGTGGTTGGACCTCCATGGATGCCTGTCCCCTGGTGTCACCACATCCTTTGTGGCACCTCCATGGCCACCTGTCCCCCATCCTAGCACCCCTGGTGGCACGGCCAGGCCACATGTCCTCTGTCACTGCCACACCCCTCGTGGGTGGCAGGCACACAGAGGCACCCACGTCCTGTTCTGCCCCCTCCCATGGCCAGGGCACACCATGGCCCCTGCCGAGCAGCCCTGTAAATGGCCTCTGTTACAAGCAGCCAGTAAGGAAGGGCAGGGAATTGTTACCATGACACTTAAATGCAGTTTATTTCTTTTGTTCATCCAAAGAAGTTGAGGGATATTGTAGGTGCTGTACTTGGGAGGAGTGAAATTACTGAGTTCACCAGGCTGGAACAGCTTTATTCTTGAGTGAAAGCTGAGTGCTGGATGTTGAAGTAATTTCAGAGAAGCTCAGAATCTGCTGAGTTGGAAGGACTCCATCAGGATCATTGAGTCCAACTCCTGTCCCTGCACAGAACACCACAATTCCACCGTGAGCCTGAGAACACTGTCCAAATGCTTCTTGTCCCAAGACAGACTTGGGGCTGGGACTGACCACTTCCCTGGGGACCCTGTTCAATTGCTCAAGCTCCCTCTAGGTCAAAAACTTTTCCCTGATATCCAACCTAAGCCTCCCTGACTCAGCTCCAGCCATTTCCTTGAGTCCTGTCCCTGCTCATGAGAGTGAAGAGATTGGTGCTGGTCCCTGCACTGCCCCTTGGGAAGATGTTGAAGAGCTCAGTGAGGTCTGACCTGAGTCTCCTCTCCAGCTGAACAAACCAAGCTGGTCCTCACAGAGCCCCTGCAGATCCTTCCCCATCCTAGTGACCTCCTCTGGACACTGTGCAATGGCTTCATGTTCATGTTGTTTTGTCACTCAAGGTGAGGCCACCCCAGTGCAGAGCAGAGTGTGACAATCCCCTCCCTGGCCCAGCTGCTGGTGCTGGGCCTGCTGCCCCAGGACATGGTGGCACTTTGGGCTGCCAGGGCACTGCTGACTCATGTTCAACTTGCCCTTGGCCAGGACCCCCAGGTGCCTCCCTGCAGCTGCTCTCCAGCCTCTCCTTCCAGTCCATACACCAAGGCAGGGGTGCCCCATCCCAGGGGCAGAATCTGGCACTGCCCTTGTTGAACTCCACACAGTTGGTGATTGCCCATCTCTACTTGTGAGGTTTCTCTCAGAGCCTCTGCCCTCCAGGCAGATGACAGCTCCTCCCAATTTAGTGCCATCAGTTAATTTACTGATTATCCCTTCAAGTCCCATGTTCAGGTCCTTAATGAAGATGTTGAAGAGCTGGGGCTGACAGTGGAGTCCTGCAGAACCCACTGGTGACCACTGCCAGTGTGGTGCCACCCTCAGTGCCTGACCCCTGAGCCAGTTGCTCACGCCATGTGTTTATCCTGCTGTGTGCTGGACACTTTGTCCAGAAGCATTCTGGGAGACACAGGAACAAAACCTCTGCTGAAATCCAGAAAGATTCCATCTGCTGGTTTTCCTGCATCAACCGAGTGGGTTTTACCCTGTCGTAGAAAGAAATCAGACTTCAGAAGCAGAACCTTCCCCTTGTGAAGCCATGCTGACTCTGACTGATGCCTGTATTGTCCTCCAAGTGTTTTTCAGTACTACCCAGAATAAACTTTTCCATGATTTTATCAGGTATCGAAGTGAGACTGACTGGCCTGGAGTATCTGGTGTCCTTCTTGTCCTCCTTGACAATCAGGACAGCATTTGCCAGCTTTCAACCAACTGGGACCCCTCAAATCCCATATGTGAGCTCTGTGTTTGCTCTGATTTCTCCAGGGGAAGCAGACTGCTCACACTCGCATGTCTGAGCTTCTATTCTCCTCAGGCAAACCCACTCTGAGGGCAGCAATAGTTAAAAGAATAATTAAAAATACTTCCTGATTACAGGCACAAAGTCATTGCAGTTAAAGCAATCTCTTCAAAAGCTCTTTAAGGTGGGATTCACAGGGCACAAGTGAACTGCCATGAAAGTCAGGTTGGGAAAAAAAGTCTTAATCATGTCTGCATTTAGTACAAAATCCCAGCTTCAGGGGAAGTTGAGGAATGTGTTATTCTAGAAAGAATTGTCTTAAGTGGACACACTGTACTTGTTGCTCTTTGCAAAGCAAAGATAAGGAGTCTGTCACATTCTGCTGTTTAAATTAAATTATCTGGTTACATTTCAGGGATTTTTGGTGGCTTGGAAACAGTTTGGTAACATTTTGTGAGCATTTTCTTCCTTGTGCATTTCAGCTCTATGTTTGAGGAACGTCTCCTGTGATTTCCTGTAGAAAGCAGGAGTTCTTTACTTGGCTGGATGTGTGGGGCATAACTCCACCAAGCTCACTCACTGATAATAGAAAATGCATCTGTTTCTATACTCCATTTTATATACATATTCACTGATTTTCCTGGAATAAGCATACATATGATAGTTATTTCTCCCAAAATCATTAAAATACTTTGTCTTCCCTTTCTGCATGCGTTCTTCTGTCCTGGGGGTCTCTGGTGGTCCCTGGTGGTTGGCAACCCCAAAGTCACAACTGGGCTGGTAAAAGTTGGCACAACTGGGCTGGTTGCTTTCCAGCTCTTCCTATGGAAAAGGCATCATGCGGTTCCATAGGCCAGTGAGTTTTTAAAAATAAGCATTGTATTAACCTAATGCCTTTTCCGACACTACCTAAATACAGAGGCCAGACAAAATTAAGGGAACAAAAAGCGGTTGTTATTTATTGAAGGGCCTTCAGGTACATCTTGGGCAGACAAGCTGTAGATTTGATGGTAGATAAAGTTAGCACCTAGAGATAAAAGAAACAGTGGGAGGGATTATACAATTAAAATGTATGAGTTACATAAATTTGAATAAATACAAAATTCAGCAGCAATTTGAGTATAATTGAGGTATGGTTTGGTTGAATAATGCATAAGCAACACCGACCGGGGCGGGGGGGGGGAGGGTATGGGGAGGGATTCTCCCTTCTGCACCTACCAAATCAGTCAAGCTAAAATCTCATTTATATACTGTTTACTAATGCATATTAATACAGAATGTTCTAGAAAGCTCCTCCTGGTTTCTATTCCTAAAATCCACGTCCCTGTGTTGTGTTGCCATGCGTCACCAGTGCTCGGGGGTCTCTCTTCCTTTTGAGGGTCTTGTTCCTGATGAAGGCTCTGGGTCTTCCTCAGTGTTCACTGTGTGACCTCGCAGGGAGCGCAGGCGCACTGAGCTCAGGGTTATATAATAAATATATATTCCCACAAGAGGCCTCAGTCCAGTGACCAACTCTTTGGAATCATCCCAATTTTGGCCCAGTTCAAGGTCGAAATCCTATTTCTAGCCACTTGTTCTTAGACCTATAGCCTTCCTATCCTGCCTCTCACCTAACATCTGGACAGTGAGATTTTCTTCTTTGTTTAACCATTTCCTTTATGTCTTTTTGCCTTCTAGCAATTAGATACAATTATTGATTAATTATAATGCCACAATTTTGCCAATATTGATACAATTTCATTAGCACAAATCATTTATAACATTTGTTACCGGGCCCAGACAGCTTGGCTTCTGAAACAGGCTGCACAAGGCTGAATTGCTGAACTTTGGGGTAAAAGAGGGGATTATGGAGTAGGCGCTTTGGGAAGGCTGTGCCTTCCTAATACCTCAGGCCAACCTCAGGGAAAGGAAGAGGGCAATGTGTGGCTGCTAGTTGAGGATGAAAGGAAGCTCCGCCCTTGTCCTGGGCAGATGTTATGATAATAATTCCAGGCGTGAACAGCACCCACGACTGGGGATTCAAAGCATGGTAACGTCAACCCAGGACAGCCCTCTAAAACCCCGAGAGAGGAAAGCTCACAGGCATTTGCTCTGGTGGGCTCTCTCCCTTTCTTCAAATAAAGTTGAATGACTCGTCTGTCTCTTTTCTGGACATAAACCTCTGGCGTTTGTGGATTTTCCTGACAGTTTTGAAAAAGAGATAGATTGTATTTAGCTAGAAATTTAGATATGCCTGAATTTGATAAGGAGCTATGCCATAATTAACTAAGAAATATTTTTGATTCTGTATTTTAGCTGTGTTTTAGATTTACTTTTGTATCAATACAGCAAAGTAGTTGTCAATACAGTAGTAGTTTTGGTTTGCATTCTTTAGGGAATTTTTTCCCATCTGAAAGGAAGATGCTGTAAAGGAAGTGGTTGTCCAGGAGACAAATAGGGATGATGAAGAAACAAAAGACACGGCCAAGAACTCTTAGATTCCACACTAACGAGTCAGCCAAAGGAAAGGAGCATTTGGGAGAGATGCCTGAGGGAAGAGGAGAGGTGGTGGGGTTGTGGAAGTCTCTTAGCTGAGGGGGCGTGGCTCAGAGGGCAAATGCTTGTGGTTTTGGTGTTGGATTGCTGCTGCTGCCCAAACCATTCACTGCTCCTGCCCAGCTTTTCCATCACAGCTTCTCTTTACCGTGGGTGAGCCTCTGCTCGCAAGTGTGGCCCTTGAACTGGGACCTTTCAATACACCATCACCCTGTGAGGGATCCTCACCATCTGCTTGGGAGCCTCTGGGGAAAACCGGGACCCCGAACCCCTCCAAAGGAGAGCGTCTCATGGCTGCTGCTGTCACCAGGTCATCACACAGGTGACAGCAGGGGAAACATGAAACAACCCCCCCCCTGCACCTTCTCTGTCCTCCTTGGGCTTCCCAGCCCCTGCTGCTTCCTCCAGTACTCTGGATTTTTGGTACACTTTTAGGTCAACACCCCTGGGTCCCCCCAGCCTCCTGCTCCTGCCACAGCTTAGAGCTTATTGCTAAAGTTTGTTTGCTACCCCAGGCCTGCACACCTTTGCTGTTTCCTGCCCACTGCTCCTGGGCTTCAGAAGATTCTTCTGTGCCTTCATGGAAAAGGTATCTTTGTGCTGCAGGGAATTACTTCAATGTGAAAATAATTCCAGCATGGAGTAAGAGCTTCTGATAGATACCACGTGTTGCCTCCAGTTCCTCCAGTTCCACCCAAAAGCCCCTGTAGGAAAGAGCACAGCCCCCATTGCACGTGGGCTTTGGCTCCGTCTGGCACAGAAGCCCCCCAGGGCAGGGGTCTCTGGGGCAGAAGCCGGGCACCAATGCTGCCAGGGCTCGGGGTGTGTCAGATCTGCTTGGGCAGGGACTCTGCCACACCTGCTGATTTCAGTGCTCACTGGACCCCAGGGGTCAGAGCAGCATCCATGCCCCAGCCCACGGTTCCTTGCCTGTGTCACAGCCGTGGGTTTAGGATGGCCACCAGCCGGGACGTGTCCCAAGGGGGCCGAGCCAGCTTCTGTGCAAGGCCCCGCGCCCTTCCTGCTGCGGCTGCGTCGGAGCCCTGGGGGCTCCTTCTGCTGCCCTGAGCCCGCAGAGCAGAGCACTGTTTGCTGATGCTTTGAGATGTTCCTAAGGGTCTTGTTGGGCTCTCTTAGACACTTGGGGCAAGGGATTCCTTCCAACCTGGGCCACTTTGGCTGGGCTGCAGGCAGCTCCAGCGCAGGTGGCCATGTGTGCAAGGGCTGTTAGTGACACGGTGCAGCATGGTCACCATGGCATGGAACAGGACAGGGTGTCAAAGGACCCTTTGTGACGTGTGGTGATATAAGAGCCAGTGATGACATGGCCATGCCACAGTGCTGGGAGCACGTGACGGGACAGGACGGGACAGAGCAGTGCCGTGAGGAGCCCCTGCACAGCACACTTGTTCCTGTCTGACCTGGAGCTGTTCTGAGTGTTACTCCTGCAGTGACCTCGTGACAAGACTGTGGGACTTGTCACCTCTCAGCTTTCCTGAGGCATCTCTCTACTAGGTGCACTCGAGGCCAGATTCTGCCATGGCAGGCAGAGTTCTCAGTCTGTTCAATGTTTTCAAAAGGAAACAAAAGAAAAACCCTGAAGTTTCCCCAGCACAACAGCCTGAAGTTCTGGACCTGTTTCAGCCAATACAAGATGGTGAGTGGCACAGCTGGGCCATAGGACTGATGGCTGCTGGCAGCTTGTCCCCATCCCATCCTATCCCATCCCATCCCATCCCATCCCATCCCATCCCATCCCATCCCATCCCATCCCATCCCATCCCATCCCATCCCATCCCATCCCATCCCATCCCATCCCATCCCATCCCATCCCATCCCATCCCCTGTGGACATGCCCAGGCACAGGACAGGAGAGGGGCCCAGCAGACACCCTGCAGCAGCCGTGCTCCATCCCCTGGGGTGTCCCCAGGCTGTCCCATTCTGGGGACCGCAGGGCTGGCCTGTGTTCTCCGGCCTCTCCCGCAGCCCCTCAGCTCTGGCTGTGCTTGCTCTTTGCCAGATGCAGCCGTGGACCGGTCACAAGGGCCGGACCCTGCCCGTGGACGATTCCGCAGAACACTGAAGGTACCTGCAGCCATCCCCACCTGGGCTGGCCCTGCTGTCACTGCTCAGCCCAGCACAGCCCTTGGAGCATTGCATGGAACTTGCCTCTCTTCCCTGTCCTTTGTTCTCCTGCAGATCTTCCAAAGGCTCCTACGCATTCGGCGCAGAAAGACCAGCACCCCAGCCACACACAGCACAGCCGAGCCTGACTCCAGGCTGACTGAGCTCCAGGAAGAGCCTGATGTCAGCCCGGATTTGCCTGAGCACTCAGTCGACTCTGACACCTTAATGACTGAAACATGGGCAACGGCTCTTCTCATGTCCATGACTGAGGATGTGGCCATCACAAACACCAACAATAGGGAGACTCAGGCCATTGCAAATGCTGGCACCAATCCCACTGTGATCCATACTCCCACTATGGATTTTTCTGACATGAGTGGTGTCTCCTTTCAGCAGCAGGTAACCAGCCTGGAGCCTGCACGGGAGGTCTCCCACAACTGTGTGCCCACTAGGTCACGAGGACGCCTAAGTCCTCGAGGCCAGCACAGTGTGGCAGGAACAGAAGCACTTCTTGGAGGAAGCTGGGGAGTTGCTCCCATGGACAGCATTCCATGTCTTTTCCACTCCCTCCAGGTGCCAGCCATGGTGAAAAGCATTTACCAGAGTCTCGAGTCCCACGTCACTGTGGATGCCAGGCTGCGCACTGACATTCGGAGGCTGGCTGAAGAACACCCTGCTGACGTGGTGCTGACCCTCCTGCGCTGTGCCCCAACAGTGTGACAGGTACGGGGCCCATGTGCCTTGAGAGAGCTCAGGGCTCACCAGCCTTTAGGGCCTATCACCCTGTACAGCCTGTGCAATGGGCTCTGCCAGACAAGCTGAGAGGTTCGGGACCCTCAGGTCCCTCTGTTTCCTGAGCTCAGTTTCCCTCCCTGCCCCTCAGGGCCCCAGGGCTCTGTCACCTGGGCCCCACGGCTCTACAGGCTATGGTACTGTGACTGAGACCCCCCCCTGACACAGAGCTCTGATCCCACAGAGCTGCTGCAAGCATGTGGAGAGCCATAGGCTCGTCAGGACCAACAGTGGAGAAGGTGCTGCCAACTCTGCTCTGTGTGATGGAGGATTGGCCTGTGCACAGCACATGCACCTCTGATGGGGACAACAAAGACGTTTTTGCCCTGGCTGTGAGTTTCTGGAACTGGCCTCTGCTTGCTGCCCTGTCACCTCTCCAGCACTTCTCCATCCTCTCCGTGCCTCAGGCACTGGGCTGAAATGTGGGCTAGGGACAGGCTCAGAGGGCACCAGGCCCGCTGCTCCTCCTGCATCTCCCCTCGGGCCCTGCCCCACAGACACCTCGGCACTGAGCGCTGTCTCGGGCTGCTTCTTTTGCAGGCAACTCTGGTCGTCTGGCTGATTGTGCCTCAGTGCCACAAGGCAATGATCCTTTATTCCTCCCACCTCTTTGTGGCTCTGCTCTTCCATGTTGTCATCAGCACACAGCAGCAGATACCAGAGGAAGTCGAGAACTTCTGGAGAGCGTGCCAGGAGCAGCACCACCTTGCCAGCAAGCCCAACAGGTTCCAGTCCTCCTGTCCTTCCCATGGCCTTCTGGCTAGCACCAGTGCTGCCAGTGTGACCCAGACTTTGCTCTGCACACAGGTTTGCAGTGCAGGCCATGAAGGCTCTGCTCTACCAACTACGGTGTGACAATGAGGTGATGGCCATGGAGCGCAAGCGTGGCTGGGACATGCTGCTCTGTGCTGACACCCAGCACTATGCCACGGCTCTGCTGGCCAGGTGAGACCCCCCATTTCCCCTCTGCCCCCAACATTTGTGCTCTGTTCCTGGGGTGCCCCACACAGTCCCTGTGGTCATGGGCCAGGGGGCCTTGTCACCAAGGGACAGCCAAGCAGAGTGGAAAAGGCTGGGAGAGGAGGTGCCCTGAAGGGGCAGCCTCCCATAGTGACCACATCACCTTCAGGGATGCTGGGCAAAGACTGGATCTCTGTGAGTCAGTCCTGAGAGAGGTTTGCCTGCCCACCTCAATGTCTTGGTGCCTTTTCTCCCCGCCAGGGAGATGCGCCGTATCTTTATTCCCTTGTGTTTCCTCATTGAATTACACTTACTCAAGTGGCTGAGTAGGGAGGAGCTCCGCTGGGATCTGCCTTTCCTGGCATTCTTTGTGGAGGTGAGCCTGATGGCCAGTGCTGCCTTGCTGAGCTGCCTCCCAGCTCTTTGTCCTCTTGCAGCCACAGCTGCCTGGGACAGTGCCCATGCCCTGTGCTGCTGTCTGGGCCCAGCCCTGTGCAGTTCCAGGCTCCTGCTTGCCAGGTCCTCTGTCACTGCCCTGTGCCTTTCAGATCGTCTATTGCCTGGACTTGAGTAAACATGGTGACAGCATCCTTGAAATCATGTCCAGAAACGTGCAGAGCAAGTGCAGGGAGAGGCAGGGCCTGGCACTCAGAGGCCTTGTGGTGCTCAGCAAGGATCCCTCGATGGTGAGAAGGGGGCAGTGGCTGAAACTGCACTGGGGAAAGCAGCCCCTTGGGCTGGCTGGGCTTCAGGAGCTGAGGCAGACACTCCCAGCTCTCCTGCCTCACCTTCCTGAGTTCTTTGGGACAGGCCTTTGGCCTCTGGGATATGTGGCAGCAGGGTAGAGTTGTCGTGCCAGGGCCGTGTTGGTTCACAGCACAGCCTTGTCTCCTACACAGGCCATAAAAATGTGCAGTCTGTCTCAATGCTTTGTGGAGCTGCTGGGTGATGCACGTGAATATGGTATACGCATGACACTCTCTGTGCTCACCAATATACTTGAGAATGAACACATCTTGATATCCAGCAGCACCGCCCCAAAGCTGGCTGAGGCACTTCTGCCAATCTTTGAAAAGGTAAGGCTCTGTGTTCACAGCCACAAGTTGGGTGCTGCCCAGAAGTTTTGTGGATTTTCAGGCCCTCGCCCAGATGGGCTTTGGGAGGTTGGTGCTGAGATCTTTTCTTCTTTTTCAGGATGACATCCATATGCAGCTGCTCTCCCTGAACCTCTTCCTTAAGGTGATAGACTTGGTAGTGGACAAAGGAAAACAGCCCTTGAAGAGGATTGTGAGACAGAGCCTGGTTCCACTCTTCTTTCATTGCCACGATGAGAATGAACGCATTGCAGAGGTGAGGTTCTGTGTGATGGCGCTTAAGCCCTGGGTGCCGGCTCGGATGTCTCCTGCCCTGGCCTCTCCCAGGCTCCAGCCTTCTGCTCGTGTCCTTGCCACAGGAACGCAAGTCCTTTTCTTTGGGCTGTGATTCCATCTCTGCATCTCTGCTGCTCTCCAGGCCTCTCGCAAGCTGCTGATTTGTGTGGCCAGGTTCCTGAAGAAGAGGAAGCAGAAGCACCTGCTTAAGAACGAGAAGATGTGGAAGTTTGCCAAGTGTCTGGTAAGGAAAGCCTGGAAGGCGCAGCCTCAGCCGGGAGAGCCCCCTGAGCGCGGCGCTCACTGTGTGCGGCTGCAGCTGTGGCCTTGCCCAGCGCTGCCCGCAGGGGCCACACGGGCTGTGCTCCCATTCCTGCGGCCCCGAGCCGGCTGCCCTGGGAGCCCCGGCCCAGCGGGGCTGCGGGGCGGGCCGGCACCGCGGCTCCCCGGGCAGCAGCCGGCCCTGTGCCCCTGCAGAGCCCGGCCCAGCGGCTGCTGGCCGCGCCTCAGGGCTCTGCGGGCAGGGGAGGCTGGGGCCGGGCGCGGGCAGCGCCGGGCAAAGGGGAAGAGCCCGCCCCGAACCTTCCCTCCCGCCGCTCTCCGCAGCTGGCAGAGGACAGGAGCCGAGCAGCCGAGCACCTGCGCCAGGCGCTGCCATACCTGCAGAGCCCTCAGGAGCCCCTGCGAGAGGCGGCCATCAGGTTCATTGGTGAGCCCGGGCTCCCTCCCCTCCTCGCCCCGGCGCAGCTCGGCCCCAGCCCCGGCTGCTGCCCCGGCAGCTTCTGCCATCCGGGCCCGGTGCTGCGGAGCCCCGGCTGCCCTCGGGGCTGCTGCCGCCCTCCCGCAGCCGTGCCCTTGGGCAAGGGCCCGGGCTGAGCCCTGCTGGGCCACGGGGCGAGTGGCCGCAGGGCTGGCAGCGCCGCGGGCAGGGAGCTGTGCCGCCGGGCAGAGCGTGACGGGCTCTGTGTTCCCAGGGTTCGCCGGGATACTCATGAGAGGGCAGCAGGAAGAGTTCCAGGTGCTCAATGAAGGTGAGTGAGGGCAGCAGGCTGGCAGTAGGGGCTGGCAGGAGGAGCTGCAATCCCTGGGCAGGCAGCTGCAATCCCTGCCCCGGCTGCAGAGGGCTTCACTCCCTGTGCGGATGGACGGTGGCAGGGACGGAGCACAGAGAGATTTCTGGATCGTGGCAAGGACTTTTGGTCAGCACCTAGCGGGTGATCCTCTTGGCCATTGCACTGAGTGGGATGCCCTTTGCAGGAAGGTCTCCTGGGTCTCCTTGGATTCCTGCAGATGTGGGCCTTGACTGTGATTCTCTTGCTCTCTGTTCCAGCTCTTCATGTCCAAAGGAAAAATACCAGCCCATCACATTTTAACTTCATATTCAACCCTGTTTACGGTCTGTGAGAGAAATAGAATTAGCTTCCTCTTCAGAATCCAGTGAACCAGCATTGCAATAATAGCACAAGGAGACACTGAAGAGGACACCATATCAAAATGTTGCTGGAGCTCCAGGCACAGCTGATGATTGGCACAGCTGAGCCTGTGGGAAGCTCGCACGGCTTCAACCCTCTCCCTGCCTGTAAATAGCTCTCTCCCTCCAGTCCTCAGACTCTGCCCATCCCCTTTTTTCCCTGCCACCTCATCCATTTGCTTTGCCTTCCATTAATAAACGGTTTGGCTTCTTCACTTTGCCTCCATCTCTGTGGAGCTGAAGCAGCTCAAATCCGGAGTCCTGGGACACGCAGGCCTCTCCTGCTGTGATGAAAACCTTTTGTTCACCAGATAGACCTTGAGAGGATTTGCAAGGACTTGGAGGCTGGGATATCATTTTGCTATTTTGCTTTACTTGCAAGGATGCTGTTAATTATTTTGCTTTGCTTGTCTGAAAGACCTTGAGAGTGAGCCAAGATGTCTCTAATTGTTTTGCTTTGCTTGCCAAGATGCTGATAGTTATTTTCACTTTGCTTGCGTTAATCATCTATCGCCTTAAGTGTTAGTAATGGTCAGTAAAACAAGGGTGAGGAAGACTACTCATCTTCATCCCTCGACCACCAGAGGGCAGAAGAAGACCCCCTAGCAACTGGAGGAGCATGCGCGGAACTACTAGAGGGGGGGGCATGAAACCCGAGGAACGTGCATAGAACTGCTAGAGGAGGGGCATGGAACCCTGGAAACTGAACAATTAAAAGGAGCGAGCTGAGGGGGGGCGCGGCAGTTTCGGAGCTGGAGCTCCCCTGTCACCCGGCGCTGTGGATTTTGCTTTTCCTTCTGTAACTAATAAATATTTTTAACTTTGATTCGATCCTTTATGGCCCATTGCGTTCATTTATAACACCCGTCCCCCATATTTCGATCCCCCTCATATTTTAGGGTTCCCCCTCGCAATTTTGGGGTTCCCCCCCCCCCACATTTTTGGGTCACCCTCCCCCATATTTCGGTCCCCCCCTATTTTGGGTCTCCCCCGCATATTTTGGGTCTCCCTCCCCCATATTTCGATCCCCCCCCGAAATTCTGGGGTCCCGCTCCCAAATTTTGGGGTCCCCCCACTCGTATTTTGGGGTCCCCCTCCCCAATTTTGGGGTCACTCCCATATTTCAGATCCCCCCCAGATCTGGGGTCCCCCCCCAATTTTGGCCCCCCCCCCCCATATTTTGGGTCCCCCTCCCCCATATTTCGACCCCCCCCATATTTTAGGGTCCCCCTCCCAATTTTGGGTCTCCTCCCTCCCCAATTTTGGGGTTGCCCACCCATTTTAGGCCCCCCCCCCATTCTGGGGTCCATCCCCCCCCCAATTTTGGTTCCCTCCCCCCATGTTTTGGGGTCCCCCCTCCCCCATATTTTGGTCCCCCCCAATTTTGGATCCCCCCCATATCTTAGGGTCCCCCTCCCCATTCTGGGGTCCGTCCCCCCCCAATTTTGGGGTTCCCCCTCCCCCATATTTCGGATCCCACCCATATTTTGGGGTCCGCCCTACCCCCCGAATTTTGGGGTGCCCCTCCCCCACCTGGTCGCGCTGCTCCTGGGGCAGCGCGCGGCACCCGGAAAAAGGGGTGACCCCCAAAAGGGACCTGGGGCACCCCAAAATCCGAGATCACCAAAAAAACCCCAAAAATTAACCCAAAATCCCAAAAAAACAGGGGAAAATCCACCCAAAAATGACCCCACAATGGCAAAAATGACCCAGAAATGGCGAAAATCCACCCAAAAACCACACCCGGAAAAAGGGGTGACCCCCAAAAGGGACCTGGGGCACCCCAAAATCCGAGATCACCAAAAAAATTCCCAAAATTTACTCCAAAACCCCCCCAAAAACATCAAAATTCATCCCTGAACCCCCAAATTTCCCTGAAAACCTCCAAAATTCCCAAAAATAAAATAAATCCCCAAAAATCCTTCCAAAATCCCCAAAAAATCACCCAAAAATCTATAAAAATCCCCCCAAAGTCCCCAAAAATTCCCCCTAAAAATCCCCCCAAAAATCCCCAAAAATCCCACCAAAAATCCCCAAAAAATCCCCAAAAATCCACCCCAACATCCCATAAACCCCCTCAAACGTCCCCCAAAAATCCCATAAAAATCCCCCCAAATTCCCCAAAAATTCCCAAAAAATCCTCAAAAATCCACCAAAATCCCCCCAAATCCCCTAAATCCTTCTCAAACCCCCAAGCTCCCCCAAACCTCCCCCAAAATCCCAAAAATCCCGAAAAAATCCCCAAACATCCCCCAAAAATCCCAAAAAATCCCCTAAATAAAACCCCCAAATCCCCCAAAATCCCCAAACCTCTCCCAAAAAAACCCCTAAATCCTTCTAAAACACCCAATCCTTCCCCAAAAAATCCCCCAAAATTCCCAAAAAAACCCCCAAAAATTTTCCAAACCTCCCCCAAAATCCCCCAAAATCCCACAAACCTCCCCAAAAAATCCCCCAAATCCTTCTAAAACCCCCAAACCTTCCCCCAAAAAACACCAAAAATCCCCCAAAAATTCCCCAAACCTCCCCCTAAAAATGCCCCCAAAAAATCCCCAAAAATCCCCCAAAACCCCCCCAAAAAACTCCAAAAATCCCCCAAAAATCCCTCGAAAAATCCCATAAATCCCTCCAAACCTCCCCCAAAAATCCCCCAAAAATCCCTAAAAAACCCCCCAAAATCCCCAATCCGGATCCCGCACCGGATGCGCCGCACGCTTGCTGCCTCCCACCCGGAGCCGCGCTCGAGCTCGACTGCGAACAGCCCTGGAAATGGGGGAAAAATGGGAACTGGGGAAATTGTAAAAATGGATAAAAATAACCGAATGGGGAACAACCCTGGAAATAGGGAAATAACGGGAATTGGGAAAATTGCAAAAATGGGTAAAAATAACCGAATGGGGAAGAGATCTGAAAAATGACAAAATCTGGAAAATTGCAAAAAATTGTAAAAATAGAAAAATTGAAAAAAATTATAAAAATGGGAAAATGGTAAAAAATGATAAAAATGGGAAAATTGTAAAAATTACAAAAATACTGAAATTACAAAAAATGATAAAAATGGGAAAATTGCAAAAAATGACAAAAATGGTAAAATGGTAAAAATGATAAAAATGGGAAAATTGTAAAAAATTATAAAAATGGGAAAATTGTAACAAATGGTAAAAATGGGAAAATTGTAAAAAATGGTAAAAATAAGAAAATTGTAAATAAATTATGAAAATGGGAAAATTTTTAAAATGATAAAAATGGGAAAATTTAAAAAAATATAAGAATGGGAAAATTGAAAAAATTATAAAAATGGGGAAATTGTAAAATATTGTAAACCGGGAATTGGGGAAGATTATAAAATATTATAAATTTTATAAATATTATAAATATTATAAATATTATAAATATTATAAATATTATAAATATTATAAATTGGGGAAAAATTATAAAAAATTATAAATTGGGAATTGGAGAAATTATAAAAAATTATAAACCAGGAATTGAGGGAAAAATTATTAAAAAATGTATTTCGGGTGACTTTAGGTGATTTTGGCTGGTTTTAGTTGTGTTTGGGCTGGTTTTGGCAGTTTTTGGGGTGGTTTTGGGCTGATTTTGGGGTATTTGGGGTGGTTTTGGCCGGTTTTGGGTGTTTTTGGCCAATTTTGGGGTGATTTTGGCCGTTTTTGGGTGTTTTTGTCACCTTTTGGCAGCCCCGGGCTGAGGCTCAGCAGGGTCAGCAGATTCTCGATGTCGCTGCCGATGCTGCGAGCGACACCCGGGTACTGGGGGGACCCAAAATCACCCCAAAATCACTCCAAAATCACACCCCAGATCCCAAAATCACCCCAGAAAACCCAAAATTAGCCCCAAATCACCCCAAAATCACACCCCAGATCCCAAAATCACCCCAGAGAACCCAAAATTACCCCCAAATCACCCCAAAATCACACCCCAGACCCCAAAATTACCCCAGAGAACCCAAAATTACCCAAAATCACCCCAAAATCATACCCAAACCCCAAAATCACACCCCAGACCCCAAAATTACCACACAGACCCCAAAATTACCCCATAGACCCCAAAATTCTGCAACAATTCCAAAATCCCAGTCTCAATTCCCAAAATTCCAACCCAATCCTCAAAAAATCCCAGCAAAAATTCCTAAAAATTCCAGCACAAATTCCCAAAATTACCACACAGACCCCAAAATTCTGCAACAATTCCCAAAATTCCAACTCAAATCGCAAACTACCATCCTGAATTCCCAAAATTCTGCCCCAATTCCAAAAAATCCCAGCACAAATTCCCAAAATTCTGCCCCAGTCCCCAAACTCCCATCCCAATTCCCAAAATTTCCACCCAAATCCCCACAAAATCCCCCAATTCCTGTTTTTCCCAAAATTCCCATGCCATTTTTCCCAAATTCGCCCCAAATTCCCAGTTTTTTTTCCCCAAATTTCCATTTTTCCCCAAATCCCCGTTTTTCCCCAAATAGTCCCATTTTCCCCCCAAATTTCCTCCAAATTCCCAATTTCCTGGGTTTTTTCCCAAAATTCCCTTTTTCCCCCCATTTTCCACTCCAAAATTCCCATTTTCCCCAAAAATTCCCATTTTCCCCCGTTTTTTTTCCCCCAAATTCCCCTAATTTGCCAAATTCCCTCAATTTCCCAAATTCTGGGGTTTTTTTCCCAAAATTCCCATTTTTCCTCCATTTTCTCCCCCAAATTCCCATTTTTCCCCAAATTCCCCCAATTTCCCAAATTCCTGGGTTTTTTCCCAAAATTCCCATTTTTCCCCCAAATTTCCATTTCTCCCCCCCCAAATCTCCATTTTCCCCCCAAAATCTCCTTTTTTCCCCCAAATTCCCCCTATTTACTGGGGTTTTTCTTTCCAAAAATTCCCATTTCTCCCCCCATTTACCCCTCCAAATTCCCCCAATTTCCCATTTTCCTGGGTTTTTTTCCAAAATCCCATTTCCACCCATTCCCCCCCCATTCCCATTTTTTCCTCCCAAATTCCCCCAATTTGCCAAATTCCTGGGGATTTTTTTCCAAAATTCCCATTTTTCCCCTCAAAATTCCCATTGTCCCCCCCAAATCTCTATTTTCCCCTTCCAAAATCCCAATTTTTACCCTACAAATTCCCATTTTCCCCCAAAGTCCCCCAATTTCCCAAATTCCTGGGTTTTTTTCCCCAGAATTCCCATTTTCCCCCCAAAATTCCCATTTTCCCCAAAAATTCCCTCAAATTCCCCCAATTTCCCAAATTCCTGGGGTTTTTTTTCCAAAATTCCCATTTTTTTCCTCCAAATTCCCATTTTTCCCCCAAAATTTTCATTACCCCCCCCAAATTCCCCCAATTTTCTGTTTTTTTTCCAAAATTCCCATTTTCCCCCCATTTTCTCCGCGAAGTTCCCCCAATTTCCCGAATTCCTGGGGCTTTTTTTCCCCAAAATTTCCATTTTTCCCCCCAAAATTTCCCATTTTTCCCCCAAAATTCCCATTTCCCTCCCCCAATTCTCCATTTCCCTCCCCAAATTCCCCCATCCCTGTCACTATTATCCCTATTCTCATTTTTGTTCTCGCTTTTATTTTTATTTTCTATTTTATTTTTATTTCTATTTCTTCCATTCCCACCTGCACCTTTAGCGCCCCCTGGCGGCCGTCGCGGAGCCGCGCACGGTGAACCTGCCCCGGGGAAATCCTGGAATTCCAGGAACTGCTTCCGCCAGCCCGGGCCCAGATCCTCCTCCAGCACAGCCTGGGGATCCCAAAAATATCCAAAATTACCGAAATTCCAAAAAAACACCCTGGTGAAAATCCAATAAATTATCATAAAATCACATTAAAATCCTATAAAAATCCCATAGAATCCGGGAATTCCTGGAGCTGGTCCCAAATCCCTGCCCAGCTTCTGCTCCAGCACAGCCTGGGGATCCCAAAAATTCCTCAAATTATGGAAATTTAAAAAAACCCGGTGAAAATCCAATAAATTATCATAAAATCACATTACATCCTATAGAATCGTATAAAAGCCCCATAGAATCCTGGAATTCCAGAAGCTGGTCCCAAATTCTGGCACAGGATAAAAACCCCAATTGCCTACCCGGGTCTGCCAGCCCAGCATGGGCTCTGTGCTCTGCCAGAGCCAAACCCCAACAAACCCCAATAAACCCCAATAAACCCTATAAACCAAATAAAATCCTATAAAAACCCTATAAACCCCAATCCCCTGCCCGGGTCTGCCAGCCCAGCATGGGCTCTGCGCTCTGCCAGAGCCGCACCAGGATCTGCTGCAGCTGTGGGGTCAGAACCGACGAGTCTGTGCAGGACTGTGGGGTTATGGGATTGTGGGGTTATGGGATTGTGGAGTTATGGGATTGTGGGATTGTGGGGTTATGGGATTGTGGAGTTATGGGATTGTGGGATTGTGGGGTTATGGGATTGTGGGGTTATGGGATTGTGGGATTGTGGGGTTATGGGATTGTGGGGTTATGGGATTGTGGGATTGTGGGGTTATGGGATTGTGGAGTTATGGGATTGTGGGGTTAAGGGTTTGTGGGGTTATGGGATTGTGGGATTGTGGGATTGTGGAGTTATGGGATTGTGGGGTTATGGGATTCTGGGATTATAGAGTTTTTGGGATTTGGTGGTTTATGGGGTTATGGGATGTTCTTGGTGTATTTTGGGATATTTTGGGGGTGTTTTTGTGGTGATTTTGGGGTGTTTCTGGGATATTTTTTGGGTGGTTTTGGGGTGATTGTGGGATTGTTTTGGGTTTTTTTGGCGGTGGTTTTGGTATAAATTTGGGATGTTTTGTAGGGTGATTTTGAGAAATTTATTGGGGTGTTTATGGGATATTTTTGGGGTGATTTTGGGTTGTTTTGGGATGTTTTTGGGGTTGCTTATGGGATATTTTGGGGTGATTTTGGGGTGATTTTAGGATGGTTTTTGGATTATTTAGGGGTGTTTTGGGGGTGTTTTGGGTTTTTTTGGTGTCCCACCTGCCATGCTCAGCAGCTGTCCCAGTTTAGGATATTTCTGTGATATTTTTGGGATATTTCTGTGATACTTTTGTGATGTTTATGGGATATTTCTGGGATATTTTGGGGTGGTTTTGGGATGTTTTTGGGATGTTTTTGGGGTGTTTTGGGTCCCTCCTGCCATGCTCAGCAGCTGTCCCAGTTTGGGATATTTTTGGGGTGTTTTTGTGATATTTCTGGGATATTTTTGGGTTATTTCTGTGATATTTTTGGGATGTTTTTGGGTTCTTTTGGGATATTTTTGGGTTTATTTTGGGGTGTTTTGGGTCCCACCTGCCATGCTCAGCAGCTGTCCCAGTTTCAGCGCTGCCCCCCTGGCCCGGCTCAGCACGGCACCAAACGCTCGGCAGCAGCTGCTGACAGCAGGGTGGAGCCTGGGGGACAAACTGGGGAGGGGGAGACAAAACTGGGGAGGGGGAGACAAAACTGGGGAGGGGGAGACAAAACTGGGGAGGGGGATCCTGAAAATGGGGAGAGGGAGACAGATTGGGGAGGGGAGACACAAACTGGGGGGGGAGAGACCCCAAGATTGGGGAGGGGGGAGACCCTAAATTGGGGAGGCAGACCCCAAATTTGGGGGGGGGACCCCAAAACTGGGGAGGGGAGGACCCAAAATTGGTGGGGGGGGTGGGGATTTGGAGGGCATTTTGGGGGTCCCCAGTTGGGTCTGGGGTCTCAGGGGGATTTTGGGTCTGGGGTCTCACACTCACCCTGGCGCTGCTCCTGCCCCCACAGCCGCATCCGGGCGGCTCCGGCCAAAGCCCCCAGACCCAATTCCAGCGCCAGCCCTGGTGGAGCCAAAACTGACACCAGAGACCCCAGACCCAATTCCAAACAGAGCCCCCACACCAAATTCCAGAGACCCCAGACCCAGTTCCAGAGACCCCAGACCCCATTCCAAACTGGGCAGGTGGGGGACACCAATGAAGGACCCCAAAATCCCAGTGCCCCCATTTCCATTCCCAGTCCCCCCCAGTCCCTCCCAGTTCCCTCAGTTCCCCCAGTCCCTCCCAATTCCCTCATTTCCCATTCCCAGTCCCATCCAGTCCATCCCAGTCTCCCCAGTTCCCATTCCCAGTTCCCCCAGTCCCTCCCATGGCCGCTGCCCGGCCCATCCGGCTCACGGGCACCGGCGCTGCCGGCCCCGCCCCCCGGCCTGGGGAGACCCCAAAATAAACACGGGGAACCCAAAACAGAGAGAACCCCAAAAATACAGAGAACCCCCAAATACAGAGACACCCCAAAAATAGAGACCCCGAAATAAACACAGGGACCCCAAAAAACAGCACAGGGACCGCAAAAACAAAGAGAACCCCAAAACCAGAGACCCCAAAAACACAGACCCCAAAAACAGAGACCCCAAAATAAACACCGGAACCCCAAAAATCAGCACGGGGACCCCAAAAACAGAGACCCCAAAATCAGACACTGGGACACCCAAAAACACAGAGAACCCCCATATACAGAGAGACCCCAAAAATAGAGAGAACCCCAAAAACAGAGACCCCAAAAATCAGCACAGGGACCCCAAAAATCAGCACGGGGACCTCAGAATAAACACAGGGACCCCAAAAACAGAGAGAACCCCAAAAATCAGCGGGGGGACCCCAAAAACAGAGACCCCAAAATAAGCACAGGGATCCCAAAAATCAGCACAGGGACCCCCAAAACTGCACCGGGGACCCCAAAAGCAGCACAGGAAACCCAAAAATATAGAGAACCCCAAAACCAGAGAGAACCCCCAAAAATACAGGGAACCCCAAAAGCAGCACAGGGACCCCAAAATAAACCCTGGAAACCCCAAAAATACAGAGAACCCTCCCAAAAATAGCGAGAACCCCCCGAAAAATAGGGGAAACCCTAAAAACACCCAAAATAACGAACCCCCCAAAAACGAATCCCAAAAATAGAGGGAACCTCCAAAAATACGAGAACCCAAAAATAACAGGACCGACCCCCCCCCAAATATCAGGGCCCCCCCCAATACTGGGAACCCCCAAAAAGAGCCGAGACCCCCCCTCCAGAAATTACCGGGACCCCCCAAATATCAGAACCCCCCCCAAACATTGGGACCCCCCAAACTCCAGGACCCCCCAAAAAGAGACGGGACCCCCAAATATCGCCCCCCCCCCAGGAATATCGGGACACTCCCAAAAAAACCCCGGGACCCCCCAAATATTGGGAGTTCCCCAAATACCGGAACCCCCTCAAATATCGGGAACCCCCCCAAAAAATAGAGACCCCCCCCCCTCCCAAACACTGGGACCCCCCCAAAAAATACCGGGACCCCCCAAATATTGGGAGTCCCCCAAATACCGGGACCCCCCAAAACAGTCATGATTCCCCAAATACCGGGACCCCCCCCCAAATATCGACACCTGCCCCAAATACCGGGACTCCCCCCCCCAAAAATAGCGGGACCCCCCCCAAATATTTGGATCCCCAATCCTGGGACTCCCTCCCCCCCAATACCGAGAATCTCCAAAATCGAGACCCCCCCCCAAATATCGGGACCCCCCCCCAAAAAAAAAAAAGTACCGAGACCCCCCCCAAACACCGGGACCCCCCAAAAAAATAGAGACCCCTCCCAAACACCGGGATCCCCCAAAAAGAGCCAGGACCCCCCCCCAGTCACTGACCTGGTCCCAGTCAGTTTTTTGGTGGGGGTCCCGGGCGGTTTTTTGGGGGTGGTCCCGGGAGGGGTCTGGGCCAAGCCCCGTCTGAGCACCCCCCGGGTGGAACCCCCGCAGGGACCCCCGGGAGAGCGCGTGGAGCAGCATCGGGAATTTGGGGAGGGGGCTGGGATTGTGGTGAAGCACGGAAATAAACTTCACAACCTATAAAGTTGTGGAGTAGGTACGTATTTTATTCAGCGCTGGACGCAGGGGGAGAGCATCTTCCCAAATCCTGCGTACCTTACATGATTTCTAATCTTCTATTTATCTCGGAAGTTCATGCATATTCTAAATCGCCGATACATATTGATTATCTGCCCCGCCTGTTCCCCGCTCCGTATGGAATCAGCTGCATATTCATTGTGGCTGCGTAGTTTATTGGGTCGGTGGTCTCTAGATGAGTCGGTGGGCTGGAAATGATGAAGAACAGCAGTCTTCCTCGCTGTTGAACTTCTCACCTTGTCTTTCTACGCGTGCGCTGTATTCTCTCGGTTGTGATATTTTGCAGACTCTGCACTTTTACGAAGAGGGACCCCCTTCATTTTGTGAGCCCAGCAAAATCTATAAATCAGGGGTTTCCTATGTGTATTCCTCAAATAATTGACACCATATGTTCTACTCTTCATTCTATTTAACCTTCAATCCCCTGTTTCATGGAGAAGCAGAGAAGGCTCATGCTGCTGC
>NW_027635861.1:38061-80045 GCF_903797595.1 Erithacus rubecula
CTTAATCAAACAAAAGAAAAGTCAAATCCCAAATAGAGGAAGAAGAAAAGTCATGAAAAAAAAATTCTTTTTTTAAAACTATGGAGAAAAAACTCTTTTTCCCTATAACATATCAAATGTTATGAATTGAATATGACTGTTCTAACTGTAAATAAAACAAAAGCATTAATATTAAGTAAACAAATGTAAAAATTGCTGTTACCCGCTAAGTTTAAATAATAAAAATAATCCCTTTGGTTTCCCCAAAAAAGAAAAAGAAAAACTTATGCTCTCAAAAAAAAGTAAACTTTGTTAAAAATATAACCTTAAAGTGTGCCTAATAAATTATATAGTCCACAAAAAAAAGTTATGAGATTAAATGTTAGTCTAAAAAAAGGATTTTACATAGTAATCAGATTTTCCATTCTCCTGGGAACAACAAAACCACAGGAAAACTATTTCTTGTGAAGAAATCTTCATAGACTGAAAAAAAAAAGTCTCTTTCTAGTAAATTAGTAAAAAACTATTTTAAAGATGGTAAACAAACTGAATTGGTTTTTGGATGTTTTCAGTATTAATAAAAAAGCATGTGGAGGAAAACAAGTATTCTCAAGCTTTATCTGATTTATTTAAATTATTTTTTCTTATACTTTTTAGTGATAGAATTTCTCTTTTTACCATTTAAAGTTAAACCTTGTTTTTGCCTTCTTGCTAATCCTGTCTCACAACAGAAAAAGTTTAGATTAATAAACTAAATCCAACCTCAGCTATTCCATTATTTAGATTTCCTATTCCCCAAGGGTGTCTTCCACAGGCAAATGCTTATTAACTGGGGTAAAGACCAAGATTTTGGCGACAGTGAGGTAGAAACATCTGCAAGAAAGGTTCTTCCCTCCCAGCCGAGCATGCGGATCCTCCGCTTGCACAGACACATGTTGCAGTGTGCTTCTGGTTAATGGTGTGTTCTGTTATTGCCCAAGTTAATGGTTTAGTCCAAAATTATACCCTCCCACCCTCCTTGTCGATCTGTCCTGAATTACCTGTCAATGCTGTTTTGTGCCAACCCCCTGCTTGCAATTCCCCTTTGGAAATCCCCTAAAACTGGACGTCTCATCAGTCCATGGTGACCCAGTTTTCCCCCCTACCTTTTTCATTGAACAATGCCTTTGTGAGCCCCTACCCTTTATCCCTCCTCAGCATTTCTTCAATTTGTACCTTCCCCTTGAACCTCCCCCATATTTATGTTGTTGCAGCTTCACCATTTTTGTCTTTTGCCCCACAGATTCCCCAGAGTAAGGAATCCTTTTTATCCTATGCAAAAGACCTTCCCCTCCTCCTTGTCCCCCTCAAATGCAATCTGAGAGCCAAAAGGCCATGGAGCAATGGCTCGAGCCACGTCTAAGGCCTCCTGTTCCCCGAGTGTGACCCACTCTAGGCATGGGGCCCTAGTGGCAAAGTGAGTGCAGCACTGGCTGTTGTGACAGTGCCCTGCCTCTGGTCTCACTTGGGTTTCTGACTGGCTCTGAGGCAGGGGCTGCCATTCCTCACTTGTGGGGAGACCAGAGCCCCCAGACCCTCACCCAGCGTGCAGGCACTGCCTGGCAGCGCTCCGTCCACTGGCACGGTCGCGCTCTGAGTCTCGGCCACTGCGCCACTGCTGCTGCTGCTGCTGCTTCATTTGTTTTTAGCACACCCAGAGCTCACTGTTAGGCCACGATGGCCTCCAGTTCTGCCCTCTTCCCATCCCTGTGTGGGGATGGAGCACTGCTGTACTTTCAGGAAGCTCTTTGTGAACACTTCCAGCATTGCAAGCTCCTTTGTCCTATATGGATGCTTGCCAGGGAATCCCTCAAGGCTGGGCTAAGAGCCTACTCAAGCTGGCTCTTCTAAAACCCAGGCTCCTTGTCCCCTTCATCGTGCTCAGCACGGCTTTTAACCCCACAGTGTTGTGCAAGGGACCTGCACGACAGGGATCTTTGCAGCCTGAGCTGCCCTTGTTCCTCTCTGTCCGTGCACAGAGAACGGCAGCAGGGCCCTGTGTGTCCCAGGGCTCATGTTTGGTGCCGCTCAGGCTCCACAGATATGTGGGTAAAGTGCAAAAAAAAAAAACTTTATGAAGGGAAGGCGAAGCGAAGGGGTGAGCTGGGAGGCAAAACAGGGGATGGGCAGGGCCTGAGGAATGGAGGGAGGGAGCTGCCAACAGGGAGGGAGACGGCAGGAGCTCCTGGAGCTTGCAACAGGCTCAGCTGTGTGCTGCATGAGCTGTGCCTGGAGCTGCAGCTGGTCCCGTCTGCTCTGCAGCTGGTCCCATCTTCAATGGGCAGGTCGCCGAAGGACACTGGTTCTTCTGATCCAGCAGACAAAGTTCGGCAGATCTTCTGTTGAATTGCAGCTGGATAACCTGCCTCATAAAGCAGGGGCTCTTGTCCTCCTGCAGGGCTTGAAGGGCTGCAAAAAAGAGAACCAGAACCACAGTCAGAAGCTAGACTGTGGGAATCCAAGGAAATCTTCCTGCCATGGCCACAAAGGAGCAGGAGACCAGGGCACGGGCCAGAAGGTGCTGGCCATGGATCCCCCGTGTCCCTGAGAGCTCTCCGTGCTCGGCCCGCACCGCCCCTCGTCCGCACAGGCCGCAGAGCCCTCCGCAGCCGGGCAGCGATTGTAGCTCCGTGCCCGGCATTTGCAGCTGCTCCCGGCAGCCCCGCTGCCACGAGGGCGGCTGCCCTCACTCACCCTCGCTGAGGACCTGCAGCTCCTCCTTGTGTCCCCTCAGGAGCGTTCCGGCGAGCCCTGGCAACACAGAGCCCGTGTCAGCCCCAGCGGCACAGCTGCCCCCCAGGGGCGCTGCCAGCCCTGCGGCCACACGGCCTCGTCCCCCGGGCAGGGCTCAGCCCGGGCCCTGGCGCATCGTGCCGCCCCAGGGCACGGCTGCGGGAGGGCAGGCAGCAGCGCCGAGGGCAGGCGGGCTGCACCGCGCCGGGCCCGGCTCCCGCTGCCGGGGCAGCAGCCGGCCGGAGGCGGGGAGGGAGGGCGGGCTGGCGGCTCACCGATGAGCCTGAGGGCCGCCTGTCGCAGGCGTGGCTGCGGGCTCTGCAGGCACGGCAGGGCCCAGTGCAGGTGCTCGGCCGCTCGGCTCTCGTCCTGTAGCAGCTGTGGAGAGCGCCAGGAGGGAAAGCTCGGCGCGGGCTCTGCCCCTCGGCCGGGCGCTCCCTGCACCCAGCCCCGGCCTCCCCGGCCCGCACAGCCCCGAGGCACAGCCGGGCCGGGACTCCGTGGGCACCCGGCTCGGGGCCGGAGGAGCCCGGCCGAGAGCCCACGCGGCCCAGCGAAGGGAGCAGCCCCTGTGTAGGGCGCAGGCTGCGGCTGCCCTGGCTGCGGCGCTGGGCAGGGCCACAGCTGCCGGCCCCGCACGCTGAGCTCCGGGGGCAGGGGACTTCTCCAGCCTGCGGCTGGGGCTTCCAGGCTGGCCTTACCAGGCACTTGGCGACCTTCATGCGCCACGGCTGGCTCAGCAGCTCCTCCAGATCCCTCCTCCCCAGGAAGCGTGCTGCACGAAGCAGGGTTTTGCCAGAGGCCTGGAGAGCAGTAGAGAGCCGTGGGTGGCACCAGAGCCCGGGGCATGGGACCCACGTCCCTGTGCCAAGGCCAGGGCAAGGCTGGAGCACATGAGGCACCAGGGGAAGAGGCAGCCAAGGCCCTGCCGGGGATGCAGCAGCACGACACAAAACCTCACCTTCGCCACACATCGGTTCTCATCATGCCAGTGCAAGAAGAGGGGAAGCAGGCTCTGGCTCACGGTTCTGGTGAGAGCCTTTTTCCCCTCTTCCACTACCAGCTCCATCACCTTGCTGAAGACCTGGATGGAGAGCAGCTGCACGTGGCTGTTGTCCTGGAGGAAAGGAGAAGAGCTCAGCACCAACTAGTCCAGTCCGAGGGGCAAAGGCCCAAAACTGCCCAGGGCACAAAGTTTCCTGGCAGTCCACAGAACCTTACATTCTCAAAGTGTGGGAGGAGTGGCTCAGCCAGCTTCTGGGCAGTGGCACTGGGTATCTTAAGGTCTTTTTCCCGGAGCATATAGGCTAGCACAGAGAGGGTCATGCACACCATCTCTCCATCCGGATCACCCAGCTGCTCCACCAGGTGGTGGTAGACGCCGCGTATTCCTCCGCTCTGTGTGCAACACAAGGCTGTGCTGTGAAGCCCTGGAGGGCTGCAGCACCAACAGGGCCCTGGCCCTGCAACCCCACGCAGTTGCCTCAGGGCCCAGAGGCCAGAGGCCTGTGCCAAGGCACTGGGGCAGCTGAAGCAGGAGGCAGAGAGCTGGGAGCAGCTGCCTCAGCTGTCGAATCCCAGGCAAGCCCAAGGGGCTGCGTTGCCCAGCCCCACACTGCCAGAGCGGCTTCAGCCACTGCCCCCTTCTCACCAGCGAGGGCTCCTTGCTGAGCACCACGAGGCCTCTGAGCTCCAGGCGCAGCCTGTCCCTGCTCTCGCTCGGCAGGTGCCTGGACATGACCGACAGGGCACTGTGCCCATGTTGGCTCAAGTCCAGGCACTGCAGGACCTGAAAGGCACAGGGCAGTGACAGGGACCCGGCCGCTGGGAGTGCAGAACTGCCCAGGGCCGGGCCCAGGCGGCAGCACCGGGCGTGCACCGTGCCAGGCGGCTGCGGCTCCCAGAGCCAGAGAGCTGGGAGGCAGCTCAGCCAGGCAGCGCTGGCCCTCAGGCTCACCTCCACAAACAACGCCAGGGCCGGCAGATCCCAGCGCGGCTGCCCCCCGATGAGCAGGCTGAGCAGGTGCCTGGCGATGCCGCAACACAAGGGGCTCGAGCCACGGCGCATCTCCCTGGCAGGGGGAGAAAGGCACCAAAGCCCTGAGCCGGGCGGGCAAACCTCTCCCAGGACTGACTCACAGAGGTGTGGGACCTTTGCCCAGCACCCTGTGAGGGGACGTGGGCCCTTTGGGAGGCGGCTGCTCCTGGGAGCCCTCCTCTCCCAGCCTTTTCCAGGCTGCTCGGCCGTCCCTCGGTGCCAAGGCCTTCTGGCCATGACCACGGGGAGCGTATGGGGCACTCCGGGCACAGGGCACCAATGCTGGCAGCGGGGAGAAGGGGGACTCACCTGGCCAGCAGCCCCACTGCATAGTGCTGGGTCTCAGCACAGAGCAGGGTGTCCCAGACCCGCCTGCGCTCCAGAGCCACCAGCTTCTTGTCACAGCCCAGTAGGCAGAGCAGAGTCTTCATGGTCTGCACTGCAAACCTGTGGCCAGAGCAAAGGCCAGGTCACGCTGGGAGCAGTGACCCTGGCCACAAGGGCATGGGAAGGACAGGGTGACTGGGACCTGTTGGGCTTGCTGGGAAGGCGGTGTTCCTCCCGGCACGCTGTCCAGAAGTTCTCAACCTCCTGTGGCATCTGCTCTGTGGTGCTGAAAATTTGGAATAGCAGAGCCACAAAGACACGGGCAGAATATGTAATCATTGTGTGGTGCCACTCGGGCATGTGGACAGTCACCCAGAGCACCAGAGTTGCCTGCAAAAGACAGAGCAGCCCGAGGCAGTGCTCAGTGCCAAGGTGCCCGTGTGGCAGGGCCCCAGGGGAGATGCAGGGGGAGCACCCGGCCTGCTGCCCCTGAGCCTGTCCCTAGCCCAGCCTTCAGCCCAGTGCCCGAGGCTGGGAGCTGCAGGGCACTGGGCAGAGCATGGAGAGCTGCTGGAGAGGGGACCTGGAGGGCAAGCAAAGGCCAGTGTCAGAAACTCACTGCCAGTGCAAAGACGGCCTCGTTGTCCTCTTTAATGAAGAACATGCTGTATACTGGCCTGTCTTCCATCACAAAGAGCAGCTCTGGAAGCACCTTCTGCACTGCTGGTCCCGATGAGCCGATGGTTTTCCACATCAAGGCTGCAGCTCTGTGGGACCAGAGCTGTGCATCAGTACCAAGCCCCATGCAGCTGAGTGGGGCCAGGTGACAGAGCCCCTGTGCCCTGAGGGGCAGGGAGGGAGCATGGCAGAAGGATCAGCAAACAGGGTGGCTCAAGGGGCCCAGAGCTCTCTGCCTGTCTGGCAGACCCCACTGGACAGGCTGTGCAGGGCAATGGCCCTACAGGCCAGTGAAGCCTGAGCTCTCAGGGCACCTGTGCCACATACCTGTCACACAATGGGGCACAGCGCAGGAGGCTCATCACCACATTAGCTGGGTGTTCTTCAGCCAGCCTCAGGAGGTCATTTTTCAGCCCGGCATCCACAGTTCCACAGGACACAAGTCTCTGATGAATGTCCCTCACCCTGTGTGGCACCTGGAGGGGGCACAGGGAGGATTTGGAGTGCTGTCCATGGGAGCCTCTGGCCCCGCTCACTCACCAGATCGCCCCAGGGCCGGATGCGCTTGACGGCCACCTGTGAGCCAAGGGGCAGCAGCAGGCTGAGCTCGCCGCCTGGCACGCCGCGCTCCAACCTCCCCTTCCTCGTCTTCTTCTTCCTCCTCCTCCTCCTCCCTCCTTCTCCCTCCTCCTCCGCCCCTGCCACTCACCGTGGTGCCGTCCGCAAGCCGGGTGACCGGGAAGATGCTGCCAAAGCCGCCGCTGTCCAGCAGGGAACCCATCCGGTACCGCTCCTGCAACGCCTCCTGAGACTCCCCTGCGGGCGACACGCGGCTGTCAGTGGTCGGCCTGGGGCCAGACACGGCCCCCGAGCGCCCCCCGAGTGTCCTGGGCCGGGCATCCCCACCCGTCCCGGGCCCCGGTGGAGCTCGGGCTGAAGGAGCCACAGCGGGGGAGGCAGGAGCGGCCACACCGTGTGTGCCCTCCACGGGTCCCGGGAGGAGCCGGGGCCGGGGCTGGGACTGGGGATGGGACTGGGGATGGGGCTGGGGATGGGGCTCGGGCTGGGGCTGGGAATGGGGCTGGGACAAGCGATGCCAAAGAGAAGTGATGCCCAGCCAACAGCGCCACAGCCAGGACAGCGAGAGCCGGGCGGAGGCGACACCGGGGGGGGATGGGCGGGGCCGGGGACGGCGACGGGGCAGGGGCAGCCCCGCCCGGGGCCGGGGGCGGGCTCGGAACATGGCCCGGAACGGGAAGAGGGGAGAAGGTAAGAGAGGGAAAGGGTCGGGGAAAGCGACTCTGAGGAAGAGAAGGAACAAGAGATCCAGAAGATCTGTAGACTCGCTGCTGCCGCTGGCGCCGCCGCTGCCGCTGCTGCCGCTGCTGCCGCTGCTGCTGCCGCTGCTGCTGCCGCTGCTGCTGCCGCTGCTGCCGCTGCTGCTGCTGCCGCTGCTGCTGCCGCTGCCGCTGCTGCCGCTGCTGCCGCTGCTGCCGCTGCTGCTGCTGCCGCTGCTGCTGCCGCTGCCGCTGCTGCCGCTGCCGCTGCTGCCGCTGTTGCTGTTGCAACTGAACCCCCGGGGCCGTTTCTCCGCGTGTTCGCTCGTCCGCGTGTCCGTTCCACGCTCGCCCCACTCGCCCCATGGCCGAGCCCCGCGCGCCCCGGGGGCAGCCCCTGAAACTGTCCCAGCACGAGCCGGGGCCGGGCCGGGGGCTCCCCGCAGAGCTGGGGCCGGGCCGGGGGCCGGGGCACCGGCCAGAGGCCACGGCACCACACCGGGAGCCTGAGGCCGAAGGAGAGATTAGTTAACTTGATCCACTGTGAATTGAGAAAGCGAAATAACTTTTCATTGGTTTCCCGAGCTGTCCATCACTGAATCAGCTCTCCGATTGGTCCTCGCAGCTCACAGGGGAGGCCCCCAGACGCGGGACAGCCCCTCCCACTCCCCGGCCTCGCGTTGCCTCCCTCAGGCGAAATCCGCCCCTCCCCCAGCACGCGAAACCGACACAAAGACAAAAACAATAAAACAAAAGTTTCTTATCTCCGGGTACTTGAAGTTCAGCCAAGAGCACACACTAACTCAAAAAAGACTTCCCTAAATGCATCAACATGTTGAGTATTCATTGACAATTCCCGATGTGCTTTCCGGGGGTCCCTGTGGGGGTTCCACCCGGGGGGGCTCGGACGGGGCTTGGCCCAGACCCACCCCGGGACCCTCCCCAAAAAAACCGCCCGGGACCCCCCCCAAAAAACCGACTGGGACCAGGTCAGTTACTGGGGGAGGGTGCCTGCTCTTTTTGGGGGGTCCCGGTGTTTGGGGGGGTCTCGATATTTTTTTTTTGGGGGAGGGAGTCCCGATATTTGGGGGGGGGTCCCGCTATTTTTGGGGGGGGGAGTCCCGGTATTTGGGGCGGGTGTCAATATTTGGGGGGCGGTCCCGGTATTTGGGGGACTCCCAATATTTGGGGGGTCCCGGTGGTTTTTTGGGGGAGGGTCCTGGAGTTTGGGGGGTCCCGATATTTGGGGGGTCCCGGTAATTTTTAGGGGGGGTCTCGGCTCTTTTTGGGGGTTCCCAGTATTAGGGGGGGGGGCTGATATTTGGGGGGGGGTTGGTCCTGTCATTTTTGGGTTCTCGTATTTTTGGGGGGTTCCCTCAATTTTTGGGATTCGTTTTTGGGGGGTTTGTTATTTTGGGTGTTTTTAGGGTTTCCCGTATTTTTCGGGGGGTTTTCGCTGTTTTTGGGGGGTCTCTCTGTATTTTTGGGGTTCCCAGGGTTTATTTTGGGGTCCCTTTGCTGCTTTTAGGGTTCCCTGTATGTTTTTGGGTTCTCTCTGGTTTTGGGGTTCTCTGTATTTTCGGGTTCCCTGTGCTGCTTTTGGGGTCCCCGGTGCAGTTTTGGGGGTCCCTGTGCTGATTTTTGGCATCCCTGTGCTGATTTTGGGGTCTCTGTTTTTGGGGTCCCCCCGCTGACTTTTGGGGTTCTCTCTGTTTTTGGGGTCCCTGTGTTTATTTTGAGGTCCCCGTGCTGATTTTTGGGGTCCATGTGCTGATTTTTGAGGTCTCTGTTTTTGGGGTTCTCTCTATTTTTGGGGTCTCTCTGTATTTGGGGGTTCTCAGTGATTTTGGGCGTCCCAGTGTCTGATTTTGGGGTCTCTGTTTTTGGGGTCCCCGTGCTGATTTTTGGGGTTCCGGTATTTATTTTGGGGTCTCTATTTTTGGGGTCTGTGGTTTTGGGGTCTCTGGTTTTGGGGTTCTCTTTGTTTTTGGGGTTCTCTTTGTTTTTGGGTCCCTGTGCTGTTTTTGGGGTCCCTGTGTTTATTTCGGGGTCTCTATTTTTGGGGTGTCTCTGTATTTGGGGGTTCTCTGTATTTTTGGGGTTCTCTCTGTTTTGGGTTCCCCGTGTTTATTTGGGGGTCTCCCCAGGCCGGGGGGCGGGGCCGGCAGCGCCGGTGCCCATGAGCCGGATGGGCCGGGCAGCGGCCATGGGAGGGACTGGGGGAACTGGGAATGGGAACTGGGGAGACTGGGATGGACTGGGAGGGACTGGGAATGGGAAATGAGGGAATTGGGAGGGACTGGGGGAACTAAGGGGACTGGGAGGGACTGGGAGGGACTGCGGGGGACTGGGAATGGAAATGGGGGACCTGGGAGGGACTGGGGGAGACTGGGAGGGACTGGGGGGGACTGGGAATGAAAATGGGGGCACTGGGATTTTGGGGTCCTCCATTGGTGTCCCCCACCTGCCCAGTTTGGAATGAGGTCTGGGGTCTCTGGAATTGGGTCTGGGGTCTCTGGAATTGGGTCTGGGGGCTCTGTTTGGAATTGGGTCTGGGGTTTCTGGAATTGGGTCTGGGGTCTCTGGAATCAGGTCTGGGGTCTCTGGTGTCAGTTTTGGCTCCCCCAGGGCTGGCGCTGGAATTGGGTCTGGGGTCTCACACTCACCCTGGCACTGCTCCTGCCCCTACAGCCGCATCCGGGCAGCTCCAGCCAAAGCCCCTGAGACCCCAGACCCAACTGGGGACCCCCAAAATCCCCCTGAGACCCCAGACCCAATTGGGGACCCCTAAATCCCCTCCAAATCCCCACCCCCCCACCAATTTTGGGTCCTCCCCACTTTGGGGTCTCTCCCCTCCCCAGTTTCGGGGTTCCCCCCCAAATTTGGGGTCTGTCTCCCCAATTTAGGGTCTCCCCCCTCCCCAATTTAGGGTCTCCCCCCTCCCCAATTTTGGGGTCTCTCCCCCTCCAATTTGTGTCTCCCCTCCCCAATCTGTCTCCCTCTCCCCATTTTCAGGATCCCCCTCCCCAGTTTTGTCTCCCCCTCCCCAGTTTGTCCCCCAGGCTCCCCCCTGCTGTCAGCAGCCGCTGCCGAGCGTTTGGTGCCGCGCTGAGCCGGGCCAGGGGGGCGGCGCTGAAACTGGGACAGCTGCTGAGCATGGCAGGTGGGACCCCAAAACACCCCAAAATCACCCCAAAATAAACCCAAAATATCCCAAAATAACCCAAAAACAATCCCAAAAATATCACAGAAATGTCCCATAAACATCACAAAAATATCACAGAAATATCACAGAAATATCATACAAATACCACAGAAATATCCCAAAGTGGGACAGCTGCTGAGCATGGCAGGTGGGACCCCAAAAACACCCAAATCACCACCAAAACACCCCAAAATAACCCAAAAACCATCCCAAAATCACCCCAAAAATATCACAAAAATATCCCAAAAACACTTTAAAAAATCCCAAAAGCATCCCAAAATCACCCCAAAATATCCCATGAACAACCCAAAAAACATCCCATAAACAACCCAACAAACATCCCATAAACAACCCAAAATCACCCCAAAAATATCCCATAAACACCCCAATAAATTTCTCAAAATCACCCTACAAACACCCCAAAACATCCCAAATTTATACCGAAACCACCCCAAAAATATCCCAAAACAATCCCACAATCACCCCCAAACAACCCAAAAAATATCCCAGAAATATCCCAAAACCAGCCCAAAATCACCACAAAAACACCCCCAAAATATCCCCAAATACACCAAGAACATCCCATAACCCCACAATCCCATAACCCCACAATCCCATAATCCCACAATCCCACAATCCCATAACCCCACAGTCCTGCACAGACTCGTCGGTTCTGACCCCACAGCTGCAGCAGATCCTGGTGCGGCTCCGGCAGAGCGCAGAGCCCATGCCGGGCTGGCAGACCCGGGTAGGGGATTGGGGTTTATAGAGTTTTTATAGGATTTATTTGGTTTATAGGGTTTTTATAGGATTTATTTGGTTTATAGGGTTTTTATAGGATTTTATTGGGTTTATAGGGTTTATTGGGGTTTATTGGGGTTTGTTGGGGTTTATTGGGGTTTGTTGGGGTTTGGCTCTGGCAGAGTGCAGAGCCCATCCTGGGCTGGCAGACCCAGGTAGGGGATTGGGATTTTTATCCTGTGTCAGGATTTGGGACCAGCTCCTGGAATTCCAGGATTCTATGGGGCTTTTATAGGATTCTATAGGATGTAATGTGATTTTATGATAATTTATTGGATTCCCACCGGGTTTTTTTTTAATTTCCATAATTTGGGGAATTTTTGGGATCCCCAGGCTGTGCTGGAGCAGAAGCTGGGCCGGGATTTGGCACCAGCTCCAGGAATTCCAGGATTCTATGGGATTTTTATAGTTTTTAATGTGATTTTTTGATATTTTATAGTATTTTATAGCTTTTAATGTGACTTTATGTTACTTTTTGGGATTTTTCACCTGGCTTTTTTTGGAATTCTGGGATATTTTGATAATTTTGGGAATTTTTGGGATCCCCTGGCTGTGCTGGAGCAGGAATTGGATCAGGATTTGGGACCAGCTCCAGAAATTCCCGGATTCTATGGGATTTTTATAGGATTTTAATGTGATTTTATAATAATTTATTGGATTTTCACCGGGTGTTTTTTGGAATTTGGGTAATTTTGGATATTTTTGGGATCCCCAGGCTGTGCTGGAGGAGGATCTGGGCCCGGGCTGGCGGAAGCAGCTCCTGGAATTCCAGGATTTCCCCGGGGCAGGTTCACCTCATGTGGCTCCGCGACGGCCGCCAGGGGGCGCTAAAGGTGCAGGTGGGAATGGAAGAAATAGAAAATAAAAATAAACGTGAGAACAAAAATGAGAATAGGGATAATAGTGACAGGGATGGGGGAATTTGGGGAGGGAAATGGAGAATTGGGGGGGGGGGGAAATGGGAATTTTGGGGGAAAAATGGGAATTTTGGGGGGAAAAATGGGAATTTTTTTGGGAAAAAAAGCCCCAGGAATTTGAGAAATTAGGGGAACTTCGAGGAGAAAATGGGGGAAAATGGGAATTTTGGAAAAAAGCAGAAAATTGGGGGAATTTGGGGGGGTAATGGGAATTTTGGGGGAAAAATGGGAATTTGAAGGGGAAAAAATGGGAATTTTGGAAAAAAAATCCCCAGGAATTTGGGAAATTGGGGGAATTTGAGGGAATTTTTGGGGAAAATGGGAATTTGGGGGGGAAAATTGGAATTTTGGGGAAAAAACCCCAGGAATTTGGGAAATTGGGGGACTTTGGGGGAAAATGGGAATTTGTAGGGTAAAAATTGGGATTTTGGGAGGGGAAATAGAGATTTGGGGGGGACAATGGGAATTTTGAGGGGAAAAATTGGAATTTTGGAAAAAAATCCCCAGGAATTTGGCAAATTGGGGGAATTTGGGGGGAAAAAAAGGGAATTGGGGGGGGAATGGGTGGAAATGGGATTTTGGAAAAAAACCCAGGAAAATGGGAAATTGGGGGAATTTGGGGGGAAAATGGGCGAAAAATGGGAATTTTTTGGGGAAAATGGAGATTTGGGAGGAGAGAAAGGGGAATTTTGGAGGGAAAATGATAATTTGGAGGGGAAAATGGGGGGAAAAATGGGAGTTTTTGGAAAAAAAAACCCCAGTAAATAGGGGGAATTTGGGGGGAAAAAGGAGATTTTGGGGAGAAAATGGAGATTTGTGGGGGGAGAAATGGAAATTTGAGGGAAAAATGGGAATTTTGGGAAAAAACCCAGGAATTTGGGAAATTGGGGGAATTTGGGGAAAAATGGGAATTTGGGGGAGAAAATGGAGGAAAAATGGGAATTTTGGGAAAAAACCCCCAGAATTTGGGATATTGAGGGAATTTGGCAAATTGGGGGAATTTGGGGGAAAAAAAAACGGGGGGAAATGGGAATTTTTGGGGAAAATGGGAATTTTGGAGTGGAAAAATGGGGGAAAAAGGGAATTTTGGGAAAAAACCCCAGGAAATTGGGAATTTGGGGGAATTTGGGGAAAAATGGGGATTTTGGGAAAAATGGGGATTTGGGGAAAAATGGAAATTTGGGGGAAAAAATGGGAATTTGGGGCGAATTTGGGAAAAATGGCATGGGAATTTTGAGAAAAACAGGAATTGGGGGATTTTGTGGGGATTTGGGTGGAAATTTTGGGAATTGGGATGGGAGTTTGGGGACTGGGGCAGAATTTTGGGAATTTGTGCTGGGATTTTTTGGAATTGGGGCAGAATTTTGGGAATTCAGGATGGTAGTTTGTATTTGAGTTGGAATTTTGGGAATCGTTGCAGAATTTTGGGGTCTGTGTGGTAATTTTGGGAATTTGTGCTGGAATTTTTAGGAATTTTTGCTGGGATTTTTTGAGGATTAGGTTGGAATTTTGGGAATTGAGACTGGGATTTTGGAATTGTTGCAGAATTTTGGGGTCTATGGGGTAATTTTGGGGTCTGTGTGGTAATTTTGGGAATTTGTGCTGGAATTTTTAGGAATTTTTGCTGGGATTTTTTGAGGATTGGGTTGGAATTTTGGGAATTGAGACTGGGATTTTGGAATTGTTGCAGAATTTTGGGGTCTGTGGGGTAATTTTGGGGTCTGGGGTGTGATTTTGGGGTTTGGGTATGATTTTGGGGTGATTTTGGGTAATTTTGGGTTCTCTGGGGTGATTTTGGGGTCTGGGGTGTGATTTTGGGGTGATTTTGGGGTGATTTTGGGTCCCCCCAGTACCCGGGCGTCGCTTGCAGCATCGGCAGCGACATCAAGAATCTGCTGACCCTGCTGAGCCTCAGCCCGGGGCTGCCAAAAGGTGACAAAAACACCCAAAACCGGCCAAAATCACCCCAAAATTGGCCAAAAACACCCCAAATACCCCAAAATCAGCCCAAAACCACCCCAAAAACTGCCAAAACCAGCCCAAACACAACTAAAACCAGCCAAAATCACCTAAAGTCACCCAAAATACATTTTTTAATAATTTTTCCCTCAATTCCTGGTTTATAATTTTTTATAATTTCTCCAATTCCCAATTTATAATTTTTATAATTTTTTCCTATTTATAATATTTATAATATTTATAATATTATAATATTTATAATATTTATAATATTTTATAATCTTCCCCAATTCCCGGTTTACAATATTTTACAATTTCCCCATTTTTATAATTTTTTCAATTTTCCCATTCTTATATTTTTTTAAATTTTCCCATTTTTATCATTTTAAAAATTTTCCCATTTTCATAATTTATTTACAATTTTCTTATTTTTACCATTTTTTACAATTTTCCCATTTTTACCATTTGTTACAATTTTCCCATTTTTATAATTTTTTACAATTTTCCCATTTTTATCATTTTTTTACCATTTTCCCATTTTTATAATTTTTTTCAATTTTTCTATTTTTACAATTTTTTGCAATTTTCCAGATTTTGTCATTTTTCAGATCTCTTCCCCATTTGGTTATTTTTACCCATTTTTGCAATTTCCCCAATTCCCGTTTTTTCCCCATTTCCAGGGTTGTTCCCCATTCGGTTATTTTTATCCATTTTTACAATTTCCCCAGTTCCCGTTTTTCCTCATTTCCAGGGCTGTTCGCGGTCGAGCTCAAGCGCGGCTCCGGGCGGGAGGCAGCAAGTGTGTGGCGCAACCGGTGCGGGACCCGGATTGGGGATTTTGGGGGGTTTTTTAGCGATTTTTGGGGGATTTTTGGGGGAGGTTTGGAGGGATTTATGGGATTTTTCGAGGGATTTTTGGGGGATTTTTGGAGTTTTTTGAGGGGGGTTTGGGGGATTTTTGTGGGTTTTGGGGGATTTTTGGGGATTTTTTGGGGGCATTTTTAGGGGGAGGTTTGGGGAATTTTTGGGGGATTTTTGGTGTTTTTTGGGGGAAGGTTTGGGGGTTTTAGAAGGATTTGGGGGATTTTTTGGGGAGGTTTGTGGGATTTGGGGGGATTTTGGGGGAGGTTTGGAAAATTTTTTGGGGGTTTTTTGGGAATTTTGGGGGATTTTTTGGGGAAGGATTGGGTGTTTTAGAAGGATTTAGGGGTTTTTGGGAGAGGTTTGGGGATTTTGGGGGATTTGGGGGTTTTATTTAGGGGATTTTTGGGGATTTTTGGGGGATGTTTGGGGATTTTTTCAGGATTTTTGGGGATTTTGGGGGAGGTTTGGGGGAGCTTGGGGGTTTTGAGAAGGATTTAGGGGATTTGGGGGGATTTTGGTGGATTTTTGAGGATTTTTTGGGAATTTTGGGGGAATTTGGGGGGATTTTTATGGGATTTTTGGGGGACATTTGAGGGGGTTTATGGGATGTTGGGGGGATTTTTGGGGATTTTTTGGGAATTTTTTGGGGGATTTTTGGGGATTTTTGGGGGGATTTTTGGGGGGATTTTTGGGGACTTTGGGGGGATTTTTATAGATTTTTGGGTGATTTTTTGGGGATTTTGGAGGAATTTTTGGGGATTTTTTTTTATTTTGGGGAATTTTGGAGGTTTTCAGGGAAATTTGGGGGTTCAGGGATGAATTTTGATGTTTTTGGGGGGGTTTTGGTGTAAATTTTGGGGTTTTTTTGGTGATCTCGGATTTTGGGGTGCCCCAGGTCCCTTTTGGGGGTCACCCCTTTTTCCGGATGTGGTTTTTGGGTGGATTTTCGCCATTTCTGGGTCATTTTTTGCCGTTTTGGGATCATTTTTGGGTGGATTTTCCCCGGGATTTTTTTGGGATTTTGTGTTAATTTTGGGGGTTTTTTGGTGATCTCGGATTTTGGGGTGCCCCAGGTCCCTTTTGGGGGGGTCACCCCTTTTTCCGGGTGCTGCACGCTGCCCCAGGAGCGGCGCGACCAGGTGGGGGAGGGGCACCCCAAAATTCGGGGGGTAGGGCGGACCCCAAAATATGGGTGGGATCCGAAATATGGGGGAGGGGGAACCCCAAAATTGGGGGGGGACGGACCCCAGAATGGGGAGGGGGACCCTAAGATATGGGGGGGATCCAAAATTGGGGGGGACCAAAATATGGGGGAGGGGGGACCCCAAAACATGGGGGGAGGGAACCAAAATTGGGGGGGGGATGGACCCCAGAATGGGGGGGGGCCTAAAATGGGTGGGTGACCCCAAAATTGGGGAGGGAGGAGACCCAAAATTGGGAGGGGGACCCTAAAATATGGGGGGAATCGAAATATGGGGGAGGGGGACCCAAAATATGGGGGGGGGACCAAAATTGGGGGGGGGACCCCAGATCTGGGGGGCATCTGAAATATGGGAGTGACCCCAAAATTGGGGAGGGGGACCCCAAAATACGAGTGGGGGGACCCCAAAATTTGGGAGCGGGACCCCAAAATTTCAGGGGGGGATCGAAATATGGTGGAGGGGGACCCCAAAATGTGTGTGGGGGGCACCCCAAAATTGCGAGGGGGAACCTTAAAATATGAGTGGGATCAAAATATGGGGGACGGGTGTTATAAATGAACAGAATGGGCCATAAAGGATCAAATCAAAGTTAAAAAGATTTATTAGTTACAGAAGGCAAAAGCAAAATCCACAGCGCCGGGCGACAGAGGAGCTCCAGCTCCGAAACTGCCGCGGCCCCTCCCCGCTCACTCCTTTCAATTGTTCAGTTTCTGGGGTTTCATGCCCCCCCCTTCTAGTAGTTCCGCACACTCTCCTCCAGTTGCTAGGGGGTCTTCTTCTGCCTTCTGGTGGTCGAGGGATGAAGGTGAGTAGTCTTCCTCACCCTTGTTTTACTGACCCTTACTAACACTTAAGGCGATAGATGATTAACGCAAGCAAAGTGAAAATAACTATCAGCATCTTGGCAAGCAAAGCAAAACAATTAGAGACATCTTGGCTCACTCTGAAGGTCTTTCAGACAAGCAAAGCAAAATAATTAGCAGCATCCTTGCAAGTAAAGCAAAATAGCAAAATGATATCCCAGCCTCCAAGTCCTTGCAAATCCTCTCAAGGTCTATCAGGCGAACAAAAGGTTTTCATCACAGCAGGAGAGGCCTGCGTGTCCCAGGACTCCGGATTCAAGCTGCTTCAGCTCCACAGAGATGGAGGCAAAGTGAAGAAGCCAAACCGTTTATTAATGGAAGGCAAAGCAAATGGATGAGGTGGCAGGGAAAAAAAGGGGATGGGCGGAGTCTGAGGACTGGAGGGAGAGAGCTATTTACAGGCAGGGAGAGGGTTGAAGCCGTGCGAGCTTCCCACAGGCTCAGCTGTGCCAATCATCAGCTGTGCCTGGAGCTCCAGCAACATTTTGATATGGTGTCCTCTTCAGTGTCTCCTTGTGCTATTATTGCAATGCTGGTTCACTGGATTCTGAAGAGGAAGCTAATTCTATTTCTCTCACAGCCCGTAAACAGGGTTGAATATGAAGTTAAAATGTGATGGGCTGGTATTTTTCCTTTGGACATGAAGAGCTGGAACAGAGAGCAAGAGAATCACAGTCAAGGCCCACATCTGCAGGAATCCAAGGAGACCCAGGAGACCTTCCTGCAAAGGGCATCCCACTCAGTGCAATGGCCAAGAGGATCACCCGCTAGGTGCTGACCAAAAGTCCTTGCCACGATCCAGAAATCTCTCTGTGCTCCGTCCCTGCCACCGTCCATCCGCACAGGGAGTGAAGCCCTCTGCAGCCGGGGCAGGGATTGCAGCTGCCTGCCCAGGGATTGCAGCTTCTCCTGCCAGCCCCTGCTGCCAGCCCGCTGCCCTCACTCACCTTCATTGAGCACCTGGAACTCTTCCTGCTGCCCTCTCATGAGTATCCCGGCGAACCCTGGGAACACAGAGCCCGTCACGACTCTGCCCGGCGGCACAGCTCCCTGCCCGCGGCGCTGCCAGCCCTGCGGCCACTCGCCCCGTGGCCCGGCAGGGCTCAGCCCGGGCCCTTGCCCAAGGGCACGGCTGCGGGAGGGCGGCAGCAGCCCCGAGGGCAGCTGGGGCTCCGCGGCGCCGGGCCCGGATGGCAGAAGCTGCCGGGGCAGCAGCCGGGGCTGGGGCCGAGCTGCGCCGGGGCGAGGAGGGGAGGGAGCCCGGGCTCACCAATGAACCTGATGGCCGCCTCTCGCAGGGGTTCCTGTGGGCTCTGCAGGTACGGCAGCGCCTGGCGCAGGTGCTCGGCTGCTCGGCTCCTGTCCTCTGCCAGCTGCGGAGAGCGGCGGGAGGGAAGGGTTGGGGCGGGCTCTGCCCCTTTGCCCGGCGCTGCCCGCGCCTGGCCCCAGCCTCCCCTGCCCGCAGAGCCCTGAGGCGCAGCCAGCAGCCGCCAGCCGGGCTCTGCAGGGGCACAGGGCCGGCTGCTGCCCGGGGAGCCGCGGTGCCGGCCCGCCCCGCAGCCCCGCTGGGCCGGGGCTCCCAGGGCAGCCGGCTCGGGGCCGCAGGAATGGGAGCACAGCCCGTGTGGCCCCTGCGGGCAGCGCTGGGCAGGGCCACAGCTGCAGCCGCACACAGTGAGCGCCGCGCTCAGGGGGCTCTCCCGGCTGAGGCTGCGCCTTCCAGGCTTTCCTTACCAGACACTTGGCAAACTTCCACATCTTCTCGTTCTTAAGCAGGTGCTTCTGCTTCCTCTTCTTCAGGAACCTGGCCACACAAATCAGCAGCTTGCGAGAGGCCTGGAGAGCAGCAGAGATGCAGAGATGGAATCACAGCCCAAAGAAAAGGACTTGCGTTCCTGTGGCAAGGACACGAGCAGAAGGCTGGAGCCTGGGAGAGGCCAGGGCAGGAGACATCTGAGCCGGCACCCAGGGCTTAAGTGCCATCACACAGAACCTCACCTCTGCAATGCGTTCATTCTCATCGTGGCAATGAAAGAAGAGTGGAACCAGGCTCTGTCTCACAATCCTCTTCAAGGGCTGTTTTCCTTTGTCCACTACCAAGTCTATGATCTTAAGGAAGAGGTTCAGGGAGAGCAGCTGCATATGGATGTCATCCTGAAAAAGAAGAAAAGATCTCAGCACCAACCTCCCAAAGCCCATCTGGGCGAGGGCCTGAAAATCCACAAAACTTCTGGGCAGCACCCAACTTGTGGCTGTGAACACAGAGCCTTACCTTTTCAAAGATTGGCAGAAGTGCCTCAGCCAGCTTTGGGGCGGTGCTGCTGGATATCAAGATGTGTTCATTCTCAAGTATATTGGTGAGCACAGAGAGTGTCATGCGTGCACCATATTCACGTGCATCACCCAGCAGCTCCACAAAGCATTGAGACAGACTGCACATTTTTATGGCCTGTGTAGGAGACAAGGCTGTGCTGTGAACCAACATGGCCCTGGCACGACAACTCTACCCTGCTGCCACATATTCCAGAGGCCAAAGGCCTGTCCCAAAGAACTCAGGAAGGTGAGGCAGGAGAGCTGGGAGTGTCTGCCTCAGCTCCTCAAGCCCAGCCAGCCCAAGGGGCTGCTTTCCCCAGTGCAGTTTCAGCCACTGCCCCCTTCTCACCATCGAGGGATCCTTGCTGAGCACCACAAGGCCTCTGAGTGCCAGGCCCTGCCTCTCCCTGCACTTGCTCTGCACGTTTCTGGACATGATTTCAAGGATGCTGTCACCATGTTTACTCAAGTCCAGGCAATAGACGATCTGAAAGGCACAGGGCAGTGACAGAGGACCTGGCAAGCAGGAGCCTGGAACTGCACAGGGCTGGGCCCAGACAGCAGCACAGGGCATGGGCACTGTCCCAGGCAGCTGTGGCTGCAAGAGGACAAAGAGCTGGGAGGCAGCTCAGCAAGGCAGCACTGGCCATCAGGCTCACCTCCACAAAGAATGCCAGGAAAGGCAGATCCCAGCGGAGCTCCTCCCTACTCAGCCACTTGAGTAAGTGTAATTCAATGAGGAAACACAAGGGAATAAAGATACGGCGCATCTCCCTGGCGGGGAGAAAAGGCACCAAGACATTGAGGTGGGCAGGCAAACCTCTCTCAGGACTGACTTACAGAGATCCAGTCTTTGCCCAGCATCCCTGAAGGTGATGTGGTCACTATGGGAGGCTGCCCCTTCAGGGCACCTCCTCTCCCAGCCTTTTCCACTCTGCTTGGCTGTCCCTTGGTGACAAGGCCTCCTGGCCCATGACCACAGGGACTGTGTGGGGCACCCCAGGAACAGAGCACAATGGTTGGGGGCAGAGGGGAAATGGGGGGTCTCACCTGGCCAGCAGAGCCGTGGCATAGTGCTGGGTGTCAGCACAGAGCAGCATGTCCCAGCCACGCTTGCGCTCCATGGCCATCACCTCATTGTCACACCGTAGTTGGTAGAGCAGAGCCTTCATGGCTTGCACTGCAAACCTGTGTGCAGAGCAAAGTCTGGGTCACACTGGGAGCACTGGTGCTGGCCAGAAGGCCATGGGAAGGACAGGAGGACTGGAACCTGTTGGGCTTGCTGGCAAGGTGGTGCTGCTCCTGGCACGCTCTCCAGAAGTTCTCGACTTCCTCTGGTATCTGCTGCTGTGTGCTGATGACAACATGGAAGAGCAGAGCCACAAAGAGGTGGGAGGAATAAAGGATCATTGCCTTGTGGCACTGAGGCACAATCAGCCAGACGACCAGAGTTGCCTGCAAAAGAAGCAGCCCAAGACAGCGCTCAGTGCCGAGGTGTCTGTGGGGCAGGGCCCGAGGGGAGATGCAGGAGGAGCAGCGGGCCTGGTGCCCCCTGAGCCTGTCCCTAGCCCACATTTCAGCCCAGTGCCTGAGGCACGGAGAGGATGGAGAAGTGCTGGAGAGGTGACAGGGCAGCAAGCAGAGGCCAGTTCCAGAAACTCACAGCCAGGGCAAAAACGTCTTTGTTGTCCCCATCAGAGGTGCATGTGCTGTGCACAGGCCAATCCTCCATCACACAGAGCAGAGTTGGCAGCACCTTCTCCACTGTTGGTCCTGACGAGCCTATGGCTCTCCACATGCTTGCAGCAGCTCTGTGGGATCAGAGCTCTGTGTCAGGGGGGGGTCTCAGTCACAGTACCATAGCCTGTAGAGCTGTGGGGCCCAGGTGACAGAGCCCTGGGGCCCTGAGGGGCAGGGAGGGAAACTGAGCTCAGGAAACAGAGGGACCTGAGGGTCCCGAACCTCTCAGCTTGTCTGGCAGAGCCCATTGGACAGGCTGTACAGGGTGATAGGCCCTAAAGGCTGGTGAGCCCTGAGCTCTCTCAAGGCACATGGGCCCCGTACCTGTCACACGTTGGGGCACAGCGCAGGAGGGTCAGCACCACGTCAGCAGGGTGTTCTTCAGCCAGCCTCCGAATGTCAGTGCGCAGCCTGGCATCCACAGTGATGTGGGACTCGAGACTCTGGTAAATGCTTTTCACCATGGCTGGCACCTGGAGGGAGTGGAGAAGACATGGAATGCTGTCCATGGGAGCAACTCCCCAGCTTCCTCCAAGAAGTGCTTCTGTTCCTGCCACACTATGCTGGCCTCGAGGACTTAGGCGTCCTCGTGACCTAGTGGGCACACAGTTGTGGGAGACCTCCCGTGCAGGCTCCAGGCTGGTTACCTGCTGCTGAAAGGAGACACCACTCATGTCAGAAAAATCCATAGTGGGAGTATGGATCACAGTGGGATTGGTGCCAGCATTTGCAATGGCCTGAGTCTCCCTATTGTTGGTGTTTGTGATGGCCACATCCTCAGTCATGGACATGAGAAGAGCCGTTGCCCATGTTTCAGTCATTAAGGTGTCAGAGTCGACTGAGTGCTCAGGCAAATCCGGGCTGACATCAGGCTCTTCCTGGAGCTCAGTCAGCCTGGAGTCAGGCTCGGCTGTGCTGTGTGTGGCTGGGGTGCTGGTCTTTCTGCGCCGAATGTGTAGGAGCCTTTGGAAGATCTGCAGGAGAACAAAGGACAGGGAAGAGAGGCAAGTTCCATGCAATGCTCCAAGGCTGTGCTGGGCTGAGCAGTGACAGCAGGGCCAGCCCAGGTGGGGATGGCTGCAGGTACCTTCAGTGTTCTGCGGAATCGTCCACGGGCAGGGTCTGGCCCTTGTAACCGGTCCACGGCTGCACCTGGCAAAGAGCAAGCACAACCAGAGCTGAGGGGCTGCGGGACAGGCCGGAGAACACAGGCCAGCCCTGCGGTCCCCAGAATGGGACAGCCTGGGGACGCCCCAGGGGATGGAGCACGGCTGCTGCGGGGTGTCTGCTGGGCCCCTCTCCTGTCCTGTGCCTGGGCATGTCCACAGGGGATGGGATGGGATGGGATGGGATGGGATGGGATGGGATGGGATGGGATGGGATGGGATGGGATGGGATGGGATGGGATGGGATGGGATGGGATGGGATGGGATGGGATGGGATGGGATAGGATGGGATGGGGACAAGCTGCCAGCAGCCATCAGTCCTATGGCCCAGCTGTGCCACTCACCATCTTGTATTGGCTGAAACAGGTCCAGAACTTCAGGCTGTTGTGCTGGGGAAACTTCAGGGTTTTTCTTTTGTTTCCTTTTGAAAACATTGAACAGACTGAGAACTCTGCCTGCCATGGCAGAATCTGGCCTCGAGTGCACCTAGTAGAGAGATGCCTCAGGAAAGCTGAGAGGTGACAAGTCCCACAGTCTTGTCACGAGGTCACTGCAGGAGTAACACTCAGAACAGCTCCAGGTCAGACAGGAACAAGTGTGCTGTGCAGGGGCTCCTCACGGCACTGCTCTGTCCCGTCCTGTCCCGTCACGTGCTCCCAGCACTGTGGCATGGCCATGTCATCACTGGCTCTTATATCACCACACGTCACAAAGGGTCCTTTGACACCCTGTCCTGTTCCATGCCATGGTGACCATGCTGCACCGTGTCACTAACAGCCCTTGCACACGTGGCCACCTGCGCTGGAGCTGCCTGCAGCCCAGCCAAAGTGGCCCAGGTTGGAAGGAATCCCTTGCCCCAAGTGTCTAAGAGAGCCCAACAAGACCCTTAGGAACATCTCAAAGCATCAGCAAACAGTGCTCTGCTCTGCGGGCTCAGGGCAGCAGAAGAAGCCCCCAGGGCTCCCACGCAGCCGCAGCAGGAAGGGCGCGGGGCCTTGCACAGAAGCTGGCTCGGCCCCCTTGGGACACGTCCCAGCTGGTGGCCATCCTAAACCCACGGCTGTGACACAGGCAAGGAACCATGGGCTGGGGCATGGATGCTGCTCTGACCCCTGGGGTCCAGTGAGCACTGAAATCAGCAGGTGTGGCAGAGTCCCTGCCCAAGCAGATCTGACACACCCCGAGCCCTGGCAGCATTGGTGCCCGGCTTCTGCCCCAGAGACCCCTGCCCCGGGGGGCTTCTGTGCCAGACAGAGCCAAAGCCCACGTGCAATGGGGGCTGTGCTCTTTCCTACAGGGGCTTTTGGGTGGAACTGGAGGAACTGGAGGCAACACGTGGTATCTATCAGAAGCTCTTACTCCATGCTGGAATTATTTTCACGTTGAAGTAATTCCCTGCAGCACAAAGATACCTTTTCCATGAAGGCACAGAAGAATCTTCTGAAGCCCAGGAGCAGTGGGCAGGAAACAGCAAAGGTGTGCAGGCCTGGGGTAGCAAACAAACTTTAGCAATAAGCTCTAAGCTGTGGCAGGAGCAGGAGGCTGGGGGGACCCAGGGGTGTTGACCTAAAAGTGTACCAAAAATCCAGAGTACTGGAGGAAGCAGCAGGGGCTGGGAAGCCCAAGGAGGACAGAGAAGGTGCAGGGGGGGGTTGTTTCATGTTTCCCCTGCTGTCACCTGTGTGATGACCTGGTGACAGCAGCAGCCATGAGATGCTCTCCTTTGGAGGGGTTCAGGGTCCCGGTTTTCCCCAGAGGCTCCCAAGCAGATGGTGAGGATCCCTCACAGGGTGATGGTGTATTGAAAGGTCCCAGTTCAAGGGCCACACTTGCGAGCAGAGGCTCACCCACGGTAAAGAGAAGCTGTGATGGAAAAGCTGGGCAGGAGCAGTGAATGGTTTGGGCAGCAGCAGCAATCCAACACCAAAACCACAAGCATTTGCCCTCTGAGCCACGCCCCCTCAGCTAAGAGACTTCCACAACCCCACCACCTCTCCTCTTCCCTCAGGCATCTCTCTGAAATGCTCCTTTCCTTTGGCTGACTCGTTAGTGTGGAATCTAAGAGTTCTTGGCCGTGTCTTTTGTTTCTTCATCATCCCTATTTGTCTCCTGGACAACCACTTCCTTTACAGCATCTTTCTTTCAGATGGGAAAAAATTCCCTAAAGAATGCAAACCAAAACTACTACTGTATTGACAACTACTTTGCTGTATTGATACAAAAGTAAATCTAAAACACAGCTAAAATACAGAATCAAAAATATTTCTTAGTTAATTATGGCATAGCTCCTTATCAAATTCAGGCATATCTAAATTTCTAGCTAAATACAATCTATCTCTTTTTCAAAACTGTCAGGAAAATCCACAAACGCCAGAGGTTTATGTCCAGAAAAGAGACAGACGAGTCATTCAACTTTATTTGAAGAAAGGGAGAGAGCCCACCAGAGCAAATGCCTGTGAGCTTTCCTCTCTCGGGGTTTTAGAGGGCTGTCCTGGGTTGACGTTACCATGCTTTGAATCCCCAGTCGTGGGTGCTGTTCACGCCTGGAATTATTATCATAACATCTGCCCAGGACAAGGGTGGAACTTCCTTTCATCCTCAACTAGCAGCCACACATTGCCCTCTTCCTTTCCCTGAGGTTGGCCTGAGGTATTAGGAAGGCACAGCCTTCCCAAAGCACCTACTCCATAATCCCCTCCTTTACCCCAAAGTTCAGCAATTCAGCCTTGTGCAGCCTGTTTCAAAAGCCAAGCTGTCTGGGCCCGGTAACAAATGTTATAAATGATTTGTGCTAATGAAATTGTATCAATATTGGCAAAATTGTGGCATTATAATTAATCAATAATTGTATCTAATTGCTAGAAGGCAAAAAGACATAAAGGAAATGGTTAAACAAAGAAGAAAATCTCACTGTCCAGATGTTAGGTGAGAGGCAGGATAGGAAGGCTATAGGTCTAAGAACAAGTGGCTAGAAATAGGATTTTGACCTTGAACTGGGCCAAAATTGGGATGATTCCAAAGAGTTGGTCACTGGACTGAGGCCTCTTGTGGTAATATATATTTATTATATAACCCTGAGCTCAGTGCGCCTGCGCTCCCTGCGAGGTCACACTGAACACTGAGGAAGACCCAGAGCCTTCATCAGGAACAAGACCCTCAAAAGGAAGAGAGACCCCCGAGCACTGGTGACGCATGGCAACACAACACAGGGACATGGATTTTAGGAATAGAAACCAGGAGGAGCTTTCTAGAACATTCTGTATTAATATGCATTAGTAAACAGTATATAAATGAGATTTTAGCTTGACTGATTTGGTAGGTGCAGAAGGGACCATGGTGTGCCCTGGCCATGGGAGGGGGCAGAACAGGACGTGGGTGCCCCTGTGTGCCTGCCACCCACGAGGGGTGTGGCAGTGACAGAGGACATGTGGCCGTGCCACCAGGGGTGCTAGGATGGGGGACAGGTGGCCATGGAGGTGCCACAAAGGATGTGGTGACACCAGGGGACAGGCATCCATGGAGGTCCAACCACGAGGGGACACATGGCCAAAGAGGTGCTACCATGACTGTGGTGACACAAGGGCACATGTGGCTATGGAGCAGCCACCATGGGTATGATGACACCAAGGTGGCCATGGAGGTGGCACCACAGGTGTTGTGATGCTCATGGAGGTGCCACCACGAGCATGGCAGGGCCAGGGAACACGTGTCCATGGGTTGCAAATGCTGGCAGGTGTGGCAGTGTGACAGTGACAGGCCAGGTGTGGGGCTAGGCTAGGGTGGCTCCATGCCCACCCCATGGGTGGCCCCACAAGTGCCAAGTCAGTTTTGCCAGGTCCTGGTGCCGGAGCTGCAGGACCAAGCCCGGTGCCACTGTCCCCTGTCACAGGGACATGTGGGGACATGGGAGTGACGAGGGGGGGACAAGGCACTCCAGGTGGCTGTGCCAGGCCAGCACCTCCCACCCCATGCCCCAAAATCCATCACCTCCCAACCATAATCATCATCACCCTAAAAGTCATCACTTCCCCAAACCATGACCCCAAACCATCCCCATCACCCCTCAGCCATCCTTGTCACCCCGAAATTCATCACCCCCCACCCACCATCATCATCACCACCCACCCATCATCACTCCAAAATTCATCAACCCCACCTATCATCATCACCCCATCACCCACCACCCCCAAAATCATCCTCATCATCCCCCACCCATCATCACCCCCCACCCATTGTAATCACCCCAAAAATCATCAGCCCCCACCCATCACCCCAAAATTTCCCCCACTCTCCCACCCTTGTACCCTCTCACCTGCCCTGGTGACAGCACGTCTACTCCTCCTGCCCACAGAGTGCAGATACTGCTGAAATTCACGTGGCCTCATCCCCTCACATCCCCGTGGCTTCTTGGGTGCCTTGGAGGGGTGGAAAATGCTCTCTGGAACAGTGACCAGCACATGCTGGCCTTGGGGACACCCCTGTCACCAGCCCTGTTGCTGTCGGTGTCAGAGTGGCTGTAGGAGCATTTCCAGCCCTGCAGCCGCACCCAGCCCGGCTTCCCGGGGATCCCCCATCCCTTTCAGAGTCCTTCTGGGTGTGGCAGTGGTCACGGTGTGCCATTTGCAGGTCTTCGGTAGGGCAGGGGGCTCGGGAGTGTCCGGCGGGGCTTCCACCTCCATGTGTGGTGGGGGGAATTCATTTTAGGAGGTCCAGGGCCTGCATTACATGGCGGTGGGATGGAGGGAGTAATTTTGGAAGGTCCAGGGGTTGGATTTGGGGGTGGTGGGATGGGGAGAAGAATTTTGGGCTTGGATTTGGGGTCAATGGAACAGGAGAGGCATTTGAGGGGGCTGAATTTGGAATGATGAGATAGAGAAAATAATTTGGAGAGGTCCATGGGGTGGATTCGGGGGTGGTGGGGGTGCACTCCCAGCCTGGCATCCCCACCTTGAAGGGTCCTAATTTGTGGAGTCCCAAATTCTCGAGATGTCCCTGCCCACCAGGGAAGAGGTCCCCACCCAGTGAGTGCCCACACCAGCCCCCCTGAGGCCCCACCCCTTCTGGTGACAGAGGAACAGAGTGACAGGGGGACAGGGTGATGGGTGCCCCCCAACCCATGCCGCGGGCACAGGGGGACTCTCCTCAGGAACGCCACTGATCCCCCTTTGTCACCCTCAGGGGCGGGGGCTTGGTGCACAGGACCCCCTCGCTGTGCCATCTCCGAGGTGGCACCTGCGCTTTTTGTCACCGCCACCCACCAGTTTGTCACCAGTGCCCCAAAGCAGGGCATGGCCCACATCCTACAGGACGGCAGGTGACAGCATTTTTGGGGTCAGCCCTGGCCACTTCCACCCCTCATCATCCCCCTGAGGATTCTGCGCAACCCCGCACCCACCACGTTGCAGATTCATGGCTCTGGTGTCCATCTGGATCAGTGTCCATCCAGAATGGGATCCATGGCTCTGATATCTATCCAGACCAGTGTCCATCCAGAATGGGATCCATGGCTCTGGTGTCCATCCCAGGCTCCCTGGCCCTGGCTGCTCTTCACTGCAGAGTGGACAAGACCCACATTCAGTCCGAAGATGACACCAAACCCCCTCCCACCAACATCACCAGGCCACCGAACTGGAGTGCCAGTGTCCCCTGGCAGCCGGGCCAACTCTGAATCTCTTGGAAGTGGAGATCCACAGGCCCGGGGCAGGGACACGAGGGCCTGTGCGCATCCAGGATGGCAAGCACCGAGTCCATGTAGTACGGGGGGACAGGTGAGGACACACTGCTGCGGGGATTTGTCCTCCCTAGTCTCCATCCTCTGCTCCTTGTCTGGGCGAGGAAGGACAAGGAGAGGATGGGATTTGCCTTCGTACCAGAGGGAAGGAGATTCCCCCATTGCGTCCCCGTCAGGACAGCGCATACAGCGGGGCTGTCCTGCAGCCGGGGCCGTGCTGGGCTGGGAGATGGAGCAGGACAGAGGGGGAAAGAGGCAGTGACTTTCTGCTCACCTGCCTCGGGTTCCCGGACCATCTTCCTCACGGCTTCTTCTTCCTCCTTCGGCCAAGGTTTGGGAATGGGAAATCCTGGTTTGGGGGGGAAAACAAGGGCTGAGCGCGTTGGGTTTGATGGTGGCGCTGCCCAAGGGCAGCTGGAGCAGTCAGCGCCCCTTTCAGCCTCGGGGGCCCGGAGCCCGCTCAGCACCAACCTCCCGCACCCCTCCAGGCTGCCGGGGGACCCCCGGCTCCGGGATCGCCCGTCTGCGCTCTCCCCGCTCCGGGGCTCCCGCCTTCCCCCCCGGCTCTCCCGGGGAGCCCCACAGCCGATATTGCCCCCTCCCCGCCGGTAAAAAGTGACCGCCACATGGGACCCGGCACGATCCATTCAGGGGCATTTCCAGCTCAGCTGTTGGCTCCAAAGATCCAAACATCCCCTGCCCTGAAAAAAGCTGTCCCCTAGAGTCCCGCGATGGATTTGTGGCCAGCGCCCCTCCCCGCTAACCTCCTCTCCCAGGGGAGGGCCGATGCTGCCGTACCCGCTGAGCTGCCGCCTGAGGGGGCGGCCGGGCTACGCGCGAGGTTTGCGGCTCCTCCTTTTCCCCCCACTCCCCCTCTTTCTGTTCCTGCTCCTGCTCTTGCTTCTCCTGGGTCCCTGCTTTTCCTCCCTCTCCTCCTCTTCCTCCCGCTCCCCCTCTGTACCCCGCTCGGCCCGGGCAGGTGTCGACACCCAAAAGCAGCCGCGCTCTGCTCTGGGAGGTTCCAAAGCGGCCTCGCCCCGCGCGGCGATGGGAATGATAGTGGGAGCACTGGAAGCGGTACTGGGCACACCGCAGGCGATCCTGAGAGCCCTGGGAAGGAATTGGGAGCGCTTTCCCCCCCAGTACCGCTCTTACTGGGAGCATTGAAAGCAAGGAGCGCCGGGACGCGGCTACAGGCGGCGGTGGGCGGGGCCAAGCACAAGGGCGTGGTTATGCAAATAAAGGAGCGATCGCGCGCTGTGATTGGTGGGCTCCAGCAGCGCGCGGTTTTCCCGGTCATGTGAGAGCGAGGGGAGCCAGAGCGATGGCGGCGGCGTCTGGTAGGAGGGAACCGGGTCCGGGAGTAGGGACAGGGCCGAGAATACGGCAGAGGTACCGGGAACGGGGCCTGGAATGGGGATAGAGACCGGGAATGGGAGCTGGGATGGGAATATGGGAACAGGACAGGGAGTGTGGAAGCAGCAAGCGGAGAGCCAATCTGGGATGGGGATCAGTGTTCAGCGGTGCTGCAGTGGAACCCATCGGGGCTGGGAGCTCTGCAGCTGGGCCTGCCCTGGGCTGCTGCGGCCCAGGGCCCAAAGGCTGGAGCTGCAGCCTTGCTCCTGGGGCAGAACAGGAGCCTGGGGCAGGCCCGTGGCCCCTGCCCTGCCCCAGCAGGAGGGAGGGCTCTGAGCCCAGGGCTGCTGGCAGGATGGGCTGCTGGGGCCAGCTGGGGGCCATGAGCAATGCCCAAAGGAACATGGAATGGGACGGTGAATGTGAAAACAGCAACCAGAGAGAGAATACAGGATGAGGATTAGGAAGATGGGACCAGGATTGGAAATGGGAATACGGGAGTAGAACTGGGAGTGGGAACTATGAAATGGGACAGGGATTATAGAAATGGAAGTATGGGAATGAGAGAATAGGAATATGGGAGTATGAGAATAGGAACAGGACAAGGAATATGGACCTGGAAATATGGGAAAGGCAACCAAACAGAATATGGGACAGGGAATGAAAGAGGGAATGGGATCCAGACTGGAATGGGAGCAGGATGGGACTGGGAGTGAGGTGACAGGGGAATGGGCAGGGGGACATGGGGACAGTTCCAGGGCAGGGGGTCCTTGATCAACTGTCCCAGAACATCCACCAGGATCTCCCAGTGCAGCTGGAGCTGCTGGGACTGGGGTGCCCAAAGCCCTGAGCAACCCCCCAGTCCCTCCCAGGAACCCTCAACTCCCTCGCACCCAGCATCTCTCTTGTCCCTGGGAAGATCCCCCCATGTCCCCTTCCACATCTTAGTTCAACTTATTTATTTTTACCCCAGTTTTGTGTGTTTGCGAAGGGCAAAGAAAATCCAGAAAGAAAAGGCCATGGGGAGCCAGGAGGATGTGGAGCCCCAGCCAGGTGTCTTCCCAACATAGATCACCTGGGACCACTGGGGCTCTGCCCACTGGGGGTCACTGGGGATCATCCTGCCGTGGGGGTGGAGATGGAGCAGTGCAGTGTCTTGGTTTGAAAGACAGGTGTCTGCTAAGGAGGGCAGGAGCCTCTCTTGAAACAGAAAATGTAAACTCCCTCCCTCTAAATTAATGTAACTTTGAAATTAATGAGCTCTGAGGCAAAGATGGGAATTGGAATAACAGTTATTCCATGGGAAAATAAAAATAAAAATACAGTAATACAACAAGCAAAACAGTGACATAGTTGTAATACAACCTAACGCCTGTTGGTCAGGGTGTTGCTAGCAGTGTGATTAAATGCTGACTACAGCTTTCCTGGAGTGAGAGATGTGGTTTGTTGAAACATGATTTTGGAGAAAGGTGTAGTTTCTTTTTTAAGGTCTAGTGGTGATGAAGATGGTCCTGGTCTTCCACTGGGAATTTAGTGGGAAAAGGTTGCTCTGATGTTTCAATTTTTGGATTTTATTTAGGTAGGTTATGCCTTTGCTTGAGGTTAGACTAATATAAACAGCCTTAAAATACCTTTTTTATGTACTACAGGGACTTTATCCCCTTCCACTGTGTGCAAGGGTTCAGACTGGGCAGGACTTGCTTGATTGATGGACTTGGGTGTTAAATATTGAGGTTGCTTTTGTTAAGTTCATTTTGTTAAGTTCATTTCTCAATTTTTGAAGGCCTCCCCACCAAGTGCCTTTAGGGTAATTTTATGTAGTCTGTTGTACTGTTCAACTTTCCTGGCAGCTGATTTATGATAAGGGATATTATATATTTATTCAATATTAACAGAGGATATTCCCCCCCTCCCCCACATCCCATCCCCCCCACAGTTATGAGGGATGAGTCATGGAAAAGATAAGGAACACTGCTCTACCTGGTTTTAACAGATGGTGATAGAATATATACTTCTGGTTGTCTTGCATTGCAACCTAAGGCTGGCACAAATCTCTTCCCACACTCAGGGCACTCCCAGGGCTTCCCTCAGTGGTGCCTCCGTTGGTATCTGGTGCAATGAAGGTGGTATATTGAGATGGTCCTAGATTTGTGAAATTCCACATCTGCCCTGTGCACCTGACCTTGTCAGGGTCGTTGTCCTGCTGCCCCCTGCCAGCTGCCTGGGCCCCTCTCATGCCTGTCCCACATTCCTGGGGCTCCTGTCCCTGCTGCTCCCCAACAGCTTCACTGCCCCCATCAAAGCCCCACTCAGCCTCCGCACTGTGACCTCTGGAAAGAAAGAAAGGATGAGAGAAAGGAAGTGTTGTCAGATGACCCTGGCTGGATGCCAGACACCCACCAAAGCTGCTCTCTCACTCCCCTCCAGAGATAGACAGGAGAGAGAAAACATAATGATGGCTTCATGGGTTGAGATAAGGACTGGAACAGATCATGCAGCAAATGCCATAATGGGAAAAACAGGTTTGAAATTAGAGATATTAATTGAATTTAAATGAATTGAATCAGAGCAGCATAGTGAGAAGTAAAATGAAGCTTTAAAAACACCTTCTGCCCATCTCTCCCTCCTTCCCAGCTCTACCTCCTGCCTCAGTGGGTGCAGGGTCAGTTCATGACGTGTTGTTTCTCCTGCTGCTCGGGGAGAGGAGTCGTTCCCCTGCTGCACCATGAGGTTCCTTCTGGAGATGCTTCTCCATGAACTTCCCCAAGGTGAGTTCATCTCACAGACAGCAGTTCTTCACAAACTGCTCCATCGTGGGTCACACTTGCATGGGCTCACAAGTCCTGCCAGGACCCTGCTCCAGCGTGGGCTCCTCTCTCCACAGGTTTGCAGGTCCCTACCAGGTCCCTGCTCCAGCACAGGTTTCTCATGGGGTCCCAGTCTCCTCTCAGGCATCCCCCTGCTCCGGCACGGGCTCCTCCAGGCGCTGCAGGTGCATCTCTGCACTCCGTGCCCTCCATGGGCTGCAGGGGCCCGGCTGCCTCAGCACAGACTGCACCACGGAATGTCAGGGCAATCAGCTCCAGCCCCTGGAGCAGCTCCTGCCCCTCCTCCTGCCCTACCCTGGCTGTGTGCACAATTGTTCCTCTCTCATGTTCTCACCCTGTTCTTCCCTGGCCACAGTTACAACTCCACTATAACCCAATCTTGGTGTCAACCCCCTTTTCCCTCCCCACAGGGCTCCTGCTCCAGCTCCTGCAGCCCCCGGGAGGGAATTTGGAGAGGGGGCAGAGGGGGTGGGCAGCCCCCACCATGGGATGACCCCAGCCCCTTTGTTCAACACCAAGCTGGGCTTGTGGCCACATGAGGAAGAGGCCGAGGGGAAGCAGATACTGCAGGTGGGACAGTGCTAAGGCTCAGGGCAAGGTCCTGCCCTGCACACCTGGCTCAAGTGTGACCCTGCCCTGGGAAAGGAGCAGAACATTCCCATTCCCACAGATACTGTCCCCAAAATCCCACTCTTGGGATCCCTCACCCATCTCTGCAGTCCCTGCTCCAACATCTCCAGGTGTCTGGGAAGAGTCCAAAGGGATGGAATTTCCCACCCAGGGTCCCCAGCAAGCCCCACTTTGGATCTGCTGTCCCCCAGTTTTCCCAGTTTCCCTCTCCTTTTCCCCAGGCCGGGTTTCCCCCACCCCCAGTGGGTGGCAGCAGCCGAGAGCTCCGCGCTGCCCATCCCGACCTGTCCCGGCTCCATCCCTGCTCCTGCCACGGGCTGCAAGGGCTCAGGAATGGGGCAGGAGCAGTGGGGATGGGGGAGCGGTGATGGAGAAACAGCGGGAGAAGAGGTGGAGGGATTAAGATGAGGAGGAAGAGGAGGAGGAGTGGGAGGAAGAGCTGGGATAGAGGATGAGTAGCAGGAACTGGAAGCAGAGGGACCACGCAGTCCAGCCCTGGCTGTGTCCGCAGCCCTCCCGCCCCTGGGACATTGTCCCCCCATCTCACAGTGACCCCAGAGGGGGAGCTCGCCCCTGGGGTCTCTGTCGGAGGGAGATTTTGAGGGTGTAGGGGAAGATTTTTGGAGCTTGAAGGACTCCAAAGCTAAGTCACAAATGCCCTTTGGGGAGATTTGGGGGGAGTGTCCCAGGAGGTTGTTTATTCCCGGAGGAGGGCAGAACACTGGGACACCAACAGCTGGGCAGCTGTCGGGGGCCAGCACCGCCCCCAGTTCCGGGGTCACCGGCTCGTGGCAGAGGAGCTCGGCCAGGAGCTGCCACTGGTCTGCAGTGAGAGCCGGGGGGCGTTCACCCATCATCGCTCAGCACCCCGGGGTGCTGCAGACCCCCAACCCCCTCCCCAAGGCCGTGGCGGTGCTGGGGGAGTTGCCCCAGGCCTGAGACTCAAGTGTGTCCAGGATGGTGAGCACCGAGTCCATGTGGTGTGGGGCAACAACTGGGGGGCAACCAGTGGGGGGGTGAGGAGGACTAAGGGGTGGGGAGAGGACTGGAGGAGGGGAAAGGCATCCACAAAAGTACCAGAAGAAGGAAGGTGCCTGAATATGGGGGAAAGGGTGGAAAAGGGAGGAAATTATCCAAAAAAAAAGAGAAAGGGAACCAAAATAAGGGGAAAGGAAGCAAAATAAAGGGAAAGACCCAAAAGAGGGGAAGACACAAAATAGGGGAGCAAGTATCCAGAATAGGGGGAAAAGACCCAAAATCAGAGAAGAAAGGTTTTCATGGGGTGTCACGGGGTGTCACAGCTTGTCCCTACCTGTGGCTGGGGCAAGTGCAGACACTCAGTGGGGAGCAGCCACAGAAACATCCTGAGGGACATGGGGACACCCTGAAGGACACGGGGCTGGGACCTCAGGTACTTAGGCCATGCTGGGGGTGGGGGACAGGAACATAGGATGAGAGACAGGGGCACATGGAAGGGGACTGAGACACACAGAGGGGTGACAGGGAACCATGGTGGAGGATGGGGACAGAGGAGAGGGGACACAATGCTACCAGGACACACAGCAGGGGACAATGTCACCACACCTGTGGGGACACTGCCACTAGGACACCTCTAGTGACACCTCGTGTGGCACTGATCCTTGCCCTGTCCCCCAGGGGTCCCCTGAACGTGGTGGCCCTGGGACACCCTGGTGGCTGTCACTTGCTTCCACACTGCTTTTCACCAGGTGAACAAGCCCTGACAACAACTCGTCAACAACCCTCCCACCCTGGTGGGTGGTGACATTTGGCTGGGATATTGCAGTAGTGACAGTGGGGATGTGGTGCATTGGGCAACCATCTTAGCCATGGCTGAGATGAGGTGCAGGTGACACTGTGGTAGCACAGGTTGTGGCATTGATGCTGTTGCAGTTCATGTCCCCACCCATGTCCACGTCCCCTTATGTCCACAGCTAGGCTTGTGTCTCCATCCATGTCTATGTCCCATGAAAGGCTGTGTCCCCTCATGTGTGTCATTGTCTACCACATCTCCCCATCCATGCATTACTTCAACATCTTTATTTTTACTCTAATTTCAGGACTTTCAAAGGGATGAACAAAAACCTTTTTGTTTCAAGGCCAAAACAAAAATACTTACATGTCCCTTCTGGCAGAGCATCCACATGCTTGGCTGGGTGGGAAGAACCCTTTCTGGAGGGGTTTCCACCCCACTGTCTCCAAAATCATGGGATTTGCCCCAGTCTGTTCCCATTTGGATGTGGAAGATGTGCATAGGCCAGAGAGGATTAAAATGATGGTTTTTTATTGTAGAAGACCTCCAAGGCCACCCAGTGTTGCTTGATGCCACCAGAAGATGCAACAAATGATATTTTTCTGGGGTCAGAAGTCGACAAATGTGCTCTCCACAATGGATTTGTGATGTTGGTCTGTGGATGTATCCAGGTACCCAAGGGAAGCCAGGAGAATGTGGAGCCCCCCCAGCCAAGTGTCTTCCCAACACAGATCACTGGGGCTCTGCCCACTGGGAGACACTGGGATCATCCAGCACGGATCCTGTAACGGAGAACGGAGCTGGAGCGGCACATGAAGCTCTTCCCACATTCAAGGCACTCACAGGGCTTCCCTTAGTGGTACCTCCGTTGGTGCGTGGTCAAGTGTGAGCTCTGTGAGAAGCTCTTCCCACACTCAGAACACTCATAAGGCCTCTCCCTGGTGTGGATGCGCCGGTGGGTGACGAGGTTGGACTTGCACCTGAAGCCCTTCCCACATTGGGGACAACAGAAGGGCTTCTCCTCTATGTGAATGCGCTGGTGCTGGAGGAGACTGGAGCTGGTTGGAAACCTCTTGCTGCATTTGTCACACTCGTAGGGCTGTTCACCCGTGTGGCTCCTTTGGTGGACAATCAGATCAGAGCTGGTCCTGAAGCACTTGCCACACTGGGAGCACTCATAGGGCCTCTCCCCAGTGTGGATACGCAGGTGGGAGACAAGGCAGCAGTTGTATTTGAAGCCCGAGCAGGTGCCGACACCCAAAAGCAGCTGCGCTGATGCCTGAGGGGTTCCAAAGTGGCTGCGCCCCGCGCGGCGCTGGGACCGATACTGGGAGTACTGGGAGCGATTCTGAGAGCACCTGGAAGCAACTGGGAGTGCTTTTCCTCCCAGTTCGGCTCTTACTGGGAGGAAACAGAGCCCAGACCCGGCTGCAGCCGATGGTGGGCGGGACCAAGCTCGAGGGCGTGGTTATGCAAATCTAGGAGCGGTCGCGCGCTATGATTGGTGCGCGAGAGGATCGCGATGTTTCCCTGTCACGTGAGGGCCGCTGAGGGCAGGAGCGATGGCGGCGGCGTCTGGTGAGAGGGGAGAGGGACGGGAATAGGGACAGGGGCTGGGAATACGGGCCGGGGATAGGGACAGGGACCGAGAATGGGGACGGGGACTGAGATAGGGACAGGGTCAGGGCTGTCGCACCTGATCTTGCTGACTGGGAGCTCGGGGAGGGGGAGGTCTCATTTTCGGAGCTCCCCGCCCCAATCCGGGGGTTCCTCGTCCTGTTCTAGGGGGGAGCAGTCAGCACGCCCAGTACCCCTCCAATAGCTCCCAGTACCAGGCAAGGGGCTTTATCTTCATCCTGGTTTGGTGTCCAGCTCCAATCCCAGTGCCAGTGTCCACTCCCAGTGTCCAGCCTCAGTCCCAGTGTCCATTGTCCAGTCCCAATCCCCACCCGGTGTCCAGCTGCTGTGCCATGATGCCAAGCACTGTCCCAGGTGGCTTCCACAGGTAATCCCCAAACCCTCCAAAAATCCCACCCAGGGACATTTCCCATCCCTAAAATCCCAGTGTGGGATTTGCAGTCCTATTTCCAAATTGCTGTGTGGGATTTTGGAGTGGAATTTTCCCTTTTCTAGGATTCCCTTTACCCTTTCCCAGGATTTTTAGGGGGATTTTGTGGCCCAGTTTTCCCTTTCCTTTTGTTTTTTTGGAGATTTTGGTGGTAGTATTTTTCCTTTTCTAGGGTTTTTTTGGGGGATTTTGGAAACTCCTGGGGCTTTTAGGGATTTCAAGTGAAATTTTCCATTCCCGTTGGACTTTTGAGATTTTGGTGTGGAAATTTTCCTTTTCACCTTGTTTTTTTAGGATTTTGGGGTGGAATTCTAATTCTTGGGGGATTTTGGGGTTGAATTTTTCCTTTTCCAAGTGTTTCTTTGGGACTTCAGGAACTCACGAGGTTTTTGAGGCTTTTTGGAGCAGATTTGTTCCCTTTCCTGTTGTTTTTTTTGGGGGATTTTTTGGGGCAGAGTTTTCCCTTTTTCATTGGTTTCTTTGGGATTTTGAGGTGGATTTTTTCCTTTCGTTTGGTGATTTTGAGGCCTCTTGCAGTGTTTTTGTCCCCTCAGACTGATCAATGTCATTGTGATGTTCCCAGCTCAAGGCCATCAACATCAAAATGCTGCTGAACCACAAAATCCCCGACTGCTACACCTTCAGTGATACTGTGAGTGTCCCTGAGTGTCCATAAATGTCCCAAAGTGTCCCCAGTGTCCCCTGAGTGTCCTTCTTGTATCCTCACCTGTCCCTTTTGTGTATTTCATGTCTCTCCTGGTGTCCAATTCATGTCCCCCTTGTGTTCCTCTTGAGTATCCTTCAGTCCCTTATCTGTCCCTCTGTCCCTTGGCTGTTCCCTGGTACCCCTGCATTCCCTGGGGGGCAGCCAGTGAGTGCTTGGACAGTGACTGTGATGATGGCAGTGACAGTGACAGTGATGGTGGCAGTGAGAGTGCTAATGGCAGTGACAGTGATGGTGGCAATGATGGTGACAGTGACATACCAGTGACAGTGCCATCCAGTGTCCCCAGGTCACATTTGACAACTGCTCCCATGGCAGGCGAATGCAGATCCACCTGGTCACCCATCTGGGAGTGCCACCATCCCTCCTGCCCAGCAGAGGAGACAGTGGGTTACAGTGGATGACCAGAGACAGGGTGACAGGAGACAAGGTAACAGGGGAACACAGTGACAGAGTAAGAGGTGCCCTGCCACCCCCGTGCTCTGGGCACAGGCTGGACTGGAGGCATTTCTGTCGAGCCCCAACCACACTTCCCCACCAAACCCACTCCCCTCTCACCTTCGGAACACCCCTGACCCCCCCTTTGTCACCCTAGGGTGCCCCTCAGTTGGAGGGGAACTTGCTGGCACCACAGGACCCCTTCTCTGTACTATCCCCAAGGTGGCACCTGTGCTTTTTGTCACCTCCACCTGCCAATTTGTCACCTACTGCGGGTCATTCCTCGAAGGGACTGTGTGGTCATGGTGGCTCCTGGAGTCCCCCCAGTGTGACAGCTGGGGTTCTCAAGATGCTGCAGTGACAATTTGAGGGTGTGAATGCTTGTTTTGGTCTCCAGGATGGGTCCTGAGGTCCCTCCCATCACCACAAAGTCACCTCTCCAGCTCGTGCCTCAGTTTCCCACTCACTCTGCAGGAATCACCCAGAGCTGATCTTCTGGAACTGGGTTTATTTTGGGCAGTTTTGGGGTTAGGGCTACTGGGATGGGCTGGTGGGCCAGTGGGCTGGGCCAGGGTGTGTCCAGACTGGTGGTCATCTGGGCTGGGAGCTGCCTAGGCTGGGGGGCTGCAGGCCAAGGGCTGTCCAGACCAGTGTCCAGCTGAGATCTGTGACTCTGGTGTGTCTCCAGACCAGTGTCCATCCAGAGTGGGATCCATGGCTCTGGTGTCCATCTGGACCAGTGTCCAACCTCTCCTGCCCCCATCCATCCCAGGCTCCCTGGCCCTGGCTGCTCTTCACTGCAGAGTAGACAAGACCCACAGTCAGTCCCAAGATGACCCGAAACCCTCCCACCAACCTCACCAGGCCACTCACCTGGAGTCCCGGGGCCACCAGTGTCCCCTGGCAGCTGGGCCAGCTCTGGATCACTGGAAGAGGAGGTCCACAGCCCCGGGCCGGGGTCTCAAGGGCATCCAGGATGGCAAGAACCGAGTCCATGTAGCATGGGAGGATAATTGGGGACACAGCTGGGGAAACATCTGTGGGGAAGGGGGCTAGGGTGGAGGGGAACAAGGGCGGCTAAGAGGTGCGGAGGGGGTTGGAGGGGAGGGGTGCACCCAAAAATGTGCCAAAGTCAAGGGGAGGATGCCCAAAATTGGGGGAAAGGATGGAAAGGATCCAAACAAGTACAGAAAAGGCCAAAAACAGGGGGGCAATGAACCCAAAAGAGGGGGAAAGAACCTAAAATCAGAGGACAAAGGATATTGTGGGGTGTTATAGGGTGTCACAGGGTTTCCCTACCTGTGCCATGGTGTGCCCCTGCCTGTGCCGGGGCAAGTGCAGATGCTCAGAGCCAGGAGCAGCCATGAGAACATCCTGAGGGACACAGGAACACCTTGCATGACATAGGGGCACCTTGAGGGACATGGGGACACTCTGCAGGACATGGGGACACTGCAGGATGACTCCCCTCAGAGAGCCCAGGACCTCAGGGACTTTGGCTGCAGGAACAAACTGGACTTCGAACAGCACATCAATATGACTTTGCAGAAGCCAATTTATTGTTTACAATTTATCCCAATTACACATTCCTACAACCATCACCCACGTGGGGATGCACTTCACAATTGGTAATTTTAGGATATTGATCCACCCCTTCAACCCCCCAAAAGTCTGTCATTGGTGGTCTTCAAGATCCTTGCTGCCCCCTGCTGTCTTGAATCTTCTAATCTTGGTATTCGATGTTTTCAACGTTTTCTCTCCCAATTTAACATAGTTTATGTTCCAGGGGCCTTGGGGTGTTTCAAACAAGTTATCAAAAAACTCCCAAAATTTTCTCATGCTGTGCACCTGTTGTGAATACTAGTCTAAACAATGAAATACACAGAAACAGCTAGTGTGTGAAAGAAGCATGTGAACGAACAGCAAAACATAGCAACTAAATATAGTTTTTGGCTGGTGCACACACAGAAGGCCCAGATTTGTATGGAGATGTAAATTGGGGTCCCAACCCAATTCAGCCTTACAACATTTGGCCCTGCTGGTGGCTGGGGACAGGGACATAGAGGGAGGGCCAGGGACACATGGAAGGGGACAGGGAGACATGGCAGGGGATGGGGACATACAGAGGGGAGGCAACACAATGCCACCAAGACACACAGCAGGGGACGATGTCACCACACCTGTGGGGAACGCTGCCACCAGGACACATCTCCCCATCCATGCATTACTTCAACATCTTTATTTTTACTCTAATTTCAGGACTTTCAAAGGGATGAACAGAAACCTTTTTGTTTCAAGGCCAAAACTGAAAGATTTACGTGTCCCTGCTGGCAGAGCATCCACATGCTTGGCTGGGTGGGAAGAACCCATTTTGGAGGGGTTTCCACCCCACTGTCTCCAAAATCATGGGATTTGCCCCAGTCTGTTCCCATTTGGATGTGGAAGATGTGCATAGGCCAGAGAGGATTAAAATGATGGTTTTTTATTGGAGAAGACCTCCAAGGCCACTCAGTGTTGCTTGATGCCACCACAAGATGCAACAAATGATATTTTTCTGGGGTCAGAAGTCGACAAATGTGCTCTCCACAATGGATTTGATGATGTTGTCTGTGGATGTATCCAGGTACCCAAGGGAGCCAGGAGAATGTGGAGCCCCCCCAGCCAGGTTCTTCCCAACACAGATCACTGGGGCTCTGCCCAGTGGGACACACTGGGATCATCCCAGCACGGATCCTGTAACGGAGAACGGAGCTGGAGCAGGCACATGAAGCTCTTCCCACATTCAAGGCACTCACCAGGGCTTCCCTTAGTGGGTACCTCCGTTTTGGTGCGTGGTCAAGTGTGAGCTCTGTGAGAAGCTCTTCCCACACTCAGAACACTCATAAGGCCTCTCCCTGGTGTGGATGCGCGGTGGGTGACGAGGTTGGACTTGCACCGAAGCCCTTCCCACATTCGGGACAAGCAGAAGGGCTTCTCCTCTATTGTGAATGTGCTTGGTGCTGGAGGAGACTGGAGCTGGTTGGAAACCTCTTGCTGCATTTATCACACTCGTAGGGCTGTTCACCCGTGTGGCTCCTTTGGTGGACAATCAGATCAGAGCTGGTCCTGAAGCACTTGCCACACTGGGAGCACTCATAGGGCCTCTCCCCAGTGTGGATGCGCAGGTGGGAGACAAGGCAGCAGTTGTATTTGAAGCCCTTCCCACAGCTGGGGCAGCGGAAGGGCCTCTCCTCTGTGTGAATGCGCTGACGCCTGAGGAGATTGGAGCTGGTCTGAAACCTCATCCTGCATTTGTCACACTCGTAGGGCCTCTCCCCAGTGTGGATCATCTGGTGGCGGATCAGTTTGTATCTCGTACTGAAGCCCTTCCCACACGCTCCACACTCGTAGGACTGTTCCCCCACATGGACTCTGCAGTGGCAGATCAGGGAGGATCTCTTGCTGAAGCTCTTCCCACAATTCGAACACTTGTGGGGCTTCTTCTCATCATGATGCTGCTCATGGACCCCAAACTCTGAGCTCTGGCTGCAGCTCTGCGCACTTCTCTGGCCCAGGCTGGATCTTTCCTCCTCAGATACCCAAGATCTGTGTTTGCAGCCCACCCTCGTGAGGGATCTCCAGGGCTTTTCCTCCTCATTGGTTTCCTGTGCTGTGGAGCCACTCCAAATGGCCTCTTCCACGGTGTTCTGGAAACAGCGATTTTTGGAGGAGTTTCTACCCACGGTCTCCAAAGTCATGGGATTTCCCCTAATCTCTTCCCAATTGGGTGTGGAAGATGCACATGGGCCAGAGAGCATTAAGACAATGGATTTATGTTGGAGAAGACCTCCAAGGCAGGTGCCTGTGCAGGCGCAGCCGCAGCAGGGCGGCCGGCAGGTAGGGCGTGAGGAACAGCACCTGGCTCAGGGCCCTCTGTGGGGACAAGAGAGCACCTGGGACACGCCCAGCCCCTCCCAAAACAGCCTGAGAGCCCTTCAGATACTTCCACCAAGCCTGGTAGGACCTGAAGGGTTCCAGGGATGGGGAAAGTCCTCCCTCCCCCACCCGCTGCCTTCACACCTGCACAGGTGGAAATTGCTGCCCCAAGCCCTCCCTGGGGTCATTCACACCCTCCAGGTGTTGGGGGGCACAGCTGGAGGCAGCACTGCAGGGGGGTCTTACCTGACCCCCCTCAGCTGCTGCCACAGTGTGGGATGGGCCCAGGGCTTCTCTGCAGCTTTTTACCTGCACCTGGGCTGGTTTGGGGCTCACCTGGGCTGAGCTGAACTCACCACGTGATCCACACAGAGCCTGTTGAGCGCCAGCACAGAGCCAGAGAACAAAGCCCTGAGAGCTAA